>NC_056733.1:1899147038-1899252038 GCF_019279795.1 Protopterus annectens | reverse complement strand
TGTAGTAGCACTGATGAGATAGACAAGGGGTTGTATTGCAGTCCTGGTCAATGTGTGATTGTGGGCATGTCAGAGTATTATCATGGGTTTCAGTGAGTAAAATATCCAATGTGGGTGCTGGGTATACTGCCTTTACACCATGGTACCCCCAGTACATGTCCCAAGGTCCACTGTATGAGGACCATTGTCACCATCAACCATACAGGTAACTGATTACACTATCCAGCCCAATGATGCATGTGCTGTGTGCAAATTATCTCTAACAGAATGGACTCACTGACAAGGTAGCATTGCTAAACCCAGGTCTCTCAGATGTATCTATGGCTTTTATGTGTTTGTCAATGTGCATATGACAGTATGTCATACTATGTATTGCTCATTAACACCCAGTACATCCCCCATTACCATACTGTACAAGGCCTGGAGATGTTCTTCACTTAGCAAGAAACTCGGGGCGCACCTCATCCTAAAAGCTGTGTGGTGTGTGCAATTAAGGCCAAACACATTAGTAACAATAAGTACCTAGGCAGGGAAACAGTGGGACTGAGGTCCCCACCCATGGGCAGTCACCACTGCACCTTCATGGCCCCAAAAGTGGCTGTGCTGGGGGCTGAGCAGGAGGGGCAGGCTGACCCTTTAAATGCATCACATGGCCCTCAAGCTGGTGTAGCAGATCTCCAAACTTCATTTGGAGGTTGCTATGCACCAATCCCCAGACCTGACTTCAGGTGACAGGATCCTGTCCGCGCCCGCTCCCGGGGGGGGGTGAGCCCCATCCCCTGAGGCAGTTCTACCTGAAGGTGGTGCAGGACCAGCGGATGAGGAGGCCCCGGGGTAGGTCCCAGGCATGCTGGGGCACGATGCCATGACCAGATGAGGTCAGAGAGGTGGGTCCGCTGGGACCGGCCTTCCCATATGTGCTATGGTGTTGCAGTTTTAAAACATATGTGGGTTAGTAATAGTCAACACAATCCAGGATTAGTTATAACAGCATGCATAGATATTCCCATTAACCCAAAACACCAGATTTGGAACAGTTGCATAGAAAACAGAGCACATGCATATATGGAACCACAGTGGCCATTACAATGGCATGCAGGTTACATTGATAGCAACAGGCCACCAATGATAGTATTTCAACATGGAACATTAACAGAAACGCATTTCAGTATTTATTGAACAATAGGACATATGTCCCAACAGTAGGTTTGGTATAAACATACACATTGATTTGTGTATTTAGATTATTGTTGCAGATATGGTGGTGGGGGGGGGAGAGATGTCAATTAACAACTTATATATCCTTGTAGTACTCACAACTTTAATTATCATTGCCCTAATCATTAAGGTGCAAGTATTATTACAGTACCCAATGGCCTTGGTTTTGGCAGTGGTATGTTTGTACACAGTATATACTTCAACTGTCTTATAGCTAAATCCTTACATCTCTTACTGGGTAGACCTGTGGAGGGAATGTTTGTTAACACTACCTGACTGTTTCTACACATATTCCCAGATTCAAAGTTAATATTATGCACATACCTCTCAATCTCTTAATGCACATACTCATAAGTTCATAGGTTCATAGGTTGGTACTAGGCTATCGGCCCTAGGGCCTATACAAACCTAGCCAAAACATTCCCCGGATATTTCTTCCTATAATATTTACTTCCCTGGACCCCTGTCTAGCAGGGTGACTGACATGATCCCCGGGGGTGAATTTCCTATCTCCCATCCAATCATCAAGGTTTCTTTTGAAGAGGGCCAATGAGGCGCTCTGCTTGACATGTATGGGCAGTCTATTCCAGAGTATGGGGGGGGTCTCTGGGTCAGAAACCTATCCCTCCAGCATGTTTTGCTCATTGTGATGACAAGGTTTAGATCCCTGGAGCGTGTGGCTCTGAGGAATTGGGATTTCTTTAAGCAGAGCATGTCCAACAGCTCAGGGTTTGACATGGCCTTGTATATTAAGCAGAGATCATCTCTGAGTAGACAATATGCCACAGAGTATAGCTGGAGTTTTTTTAGGTGGTCAGCATAGGGCATCTGCTTTAGGCCTGTGATTCTTTTAGTGAGGTATTTCTGCGGCCTTTCCAGCTGTTGCAGATGTCTTGTGAGGTACATACCAAATGGGGCATTGTACTCTATAATGGGTCTAATGAGGGATGAGTACAGTGGGACAATGACCTCCTTTTTTCTGGATGAAAAGCCCTTAGTGATGAGGTGTGCCACATAGAAGGATTTCCTGACTGTTGTGGTGATGTGGTTATCGAAAATGAGACCACTGTCCACCTGTGTCCCTAAGTCTCTCATCACATTTTTGGTGTTTAGTGTGCTGCCACCTATGTGGTAATTCATGGGTACATGTTTTTTCCCAAAGGGGATAACTATACATTTCTTGGCATTAAGCTTGAGCCCATGGCTCTGGCACCAAGCATCTGTTTCTGTAAGGCCCTTTTGTAGAATATCCACATCATTTGGGGATTCAGTAATGGCTCCCAATTTGCAGTCATCTGTGAACTTTGTTAGCCAGAGTCCCTTAGTGTTGGCCTGTACTTCAGAGAAGTAGATGCCAAACAAGAGCGGTCCCAGGACTGAACACTGAGGTACTCCACTTGTCACCTGTCTGGAGCTGGATTTGGAGTTGGCTACTTTTACAGTCTGGGTTCTGTCAGTAAGCCAGTTGGCAAACCATCAAGTGACATAGGGATTTATGCCCAGCTTAGTAAGTTTATCTATGATTCCAGAGTGGGAGATGGTGTCGAAGGCCTTGGCAAGGTCCAGTAGGCTGTGTGGACTGCCTTACCCTCATCCACAGCTCTGGAGACTGATTCAAAGACGTCAATCAGGTTCAGGAGACAAGATCAGCCCTTCACAAACCCAAACTGGATGGGATCCAGTGTTTGAAGGTTGCCAATGTCTTTGTTTATAAGTTCCATGATAATGCGTTCCATGCCCTTGCAGATCAGGCTCGTCAGACTGATGAGACGGTAGTTCCCAGGATCCAAGGTGGACCCCCCCTTGTGGAGTAGGATAACTGTAGCTGTGCGCCACTCAGTGGGCATGAAGCCTGAGGTGAGGCTTTGATTAAACATGACACTTAGGTGAGGTGCCAGTTCATTTTGTATTTCATGTAGTACACAGCCCGGGATGTCATCTCATCCCATGGATGCTGTATTCTTAGCTTTAGAGAGTGCGGTTTCTACCTGTGTGGCTGTGATTACCGGAATTTGGCAATCTTTTGGTATTAGGGGTGGTCCTACCGCATTAAAGTTGTTAGAACTCGAATTACAGTGGCAGATTAGGTTGGAAGCATACCATTTCCCTGGTTTAAATGAAGCATGTTCTATTTCTTGTTTATTAAGCATTTTTAGTCTTAAACGATAGACCTATGTGGTTATATGTTACTCATGCAGTTTTAGTAATTTCTCCTTATAGAATTTCCATATATTATACATATATATATTAAATACATTTTGTATCTTGCATATCCACTTTAATTTTTAATTTCTAGTTATGAATAACTTTAATGTTTTTGTATTTGTATTTCTAGTTTAGTTGTCTAATTTGGATTTTATTGGCAGACTGGTTTTTTCATGAGATTTTCAGTCTCATTTCCATTATACTGTGATAGGTATGCATTACATATATTTTCTTTGTGTTTATTAATTTAAGAACTAAATTGTTGAGGTATATCTAAATTATTATTTTTATTTCTATAACCATTACATAGGTTATATACACATGGAGTATTTATTAATGCTGTATGGTTTTAATTATGTAAGGCATTTTTTTACTCCTACCCTTATATATTTGATTATACTAATCTGTATTTTTAAATGTTAATTGATTTTTATTGTTGGTTCTTAATTGTGCTTAATTGCTGACAATTTTTGTATTTAAATACTGCACTGTGATGAAGTGTAATTCATTCTGAAGAAGTTTGCCCATTTGAGCAAACGAAAAGCGCTTCAATTAAATCTTGGTTTCGGATTTGGTTTACCTGGTCTACCTGGTGGTTTTGGTTCAGTCATCAACTGAATATTTTCCTACATTTGGAAGGATCGTTGGTTACTTTGTCTTCTGGTTCATTTCTGTTTTTAATCTTTTGGTATTGAGATGGGCCCTTTAGGGGGTAAGAGGGGGGTGAAGTTGGCACTAAATCGATCTGCCAGGATATTGGCAATATCTTTGGGATCAGTATATTTAATGCCCTTCTGTTGTAGCTCAGAGCAGATCTGAGCATTGCCATTTAGATTCTTGACATAACTATAGAATGCCTTGTGGTTGTCTTTGGAATCTTTGGCAATTTTATTTTCGTAACTAGCTTTGGAGGATTTCATGAGGGATCTCAGCTTCTTACTGAGGCTGGTAAGGGAGTTTTTTGCATCCTAGGATTTTCCTCTTTTCTGCAACAGTTTATTCCTTCTGTTGTATAGTTTGTTTATGGCAGGGGAACACCAGATTGGCTTCCTTTTTTTGGAGCAGAGTGTCTTGGTTCTATTTGGGATAGCACGATTCATGCACGAGTGGATGTGCTCATACAGTGCCTTAGTGTAGGATTCAGCAGTCGAACTTTCAGCTCCTGTCTGCGTGGGTGCCATGACGTTTGTCACTTCTGACTTAAGTAGCATGAAGTTGGGTTTGGAGAAGTTTTTTATGGAGGTTTCCTTACTGGGGTGGGTGGGTGGTGGGTGGGGTGGGATGTGGATGTCAAGGGTGATTTGCTTACGGTCAGACCTGACCAATGAGAGGGTGACCACTGGTATGGAACATCTATCTCCTATGTTGGTAATGACCAGGTCAAGATTATTGGAGCTACTGGTGGAATAATGGATTAGTTGATCCAGGGTGTTGGAATTTATGAATTCCAAGAACGGTTGGGAAAAGGTGTTGGTGCCCGAGTAGTTTTCCCAGTTAATGGCAGGGTATTTGAAATCACCCAGTATCAGGGTGTTTTGTTGTATCTTAATATTTCCAGTATGTTTAGAAAGGTGTAGTGAGAATCTTGGGGCATGGTGGGGGATCTGTAGCAAGCTACAGTTTGGATTGCAGTCTTACCTAGTGTTAGTTGCACCTAGAGAATTTCAGATGCATTGTGTTGGACAACTAGCCTGGAGTTGTGAATATCCTTGGTGAATATGGACACTCCTCCACCTTTAGTGTTTCTGGACAAAGCTTGACAACATGGGAGTACAAATAGGGACATGTTTTGAATATTGCTGTCATAAACTTGGAGAGTTGCATGAGTGACAGGATTTGTTTTAATATACATTTTCTGAAGGTTTTGAGGTCTGAAAATCAAATGTATGGCATTATTTCATGACTACAATTATGAAATCATCCCACTGATTTGCCAGGGGGACAGAGGAACAGGCAGAAAATATGAGCCAGTTATCTGGACATTCTGAATAATCAGTACAGTTGAAAGGTATGATTATTCTTACAGCTTTCTGCCACTCCCAGGATTCGAACCATGGCTGTATCTGCTAAAAATGCAACAGTTTAAGTCACAATGGAGTGCGGTATTTGAATAGAGTTGTATATCTTTTCAGTGTTTGCTAAGTCCCTCTTGGTTGTACAATCTGACCTTGTACTCACAGAAGTCTTACACAGACATTCCTACACATATTTTTATGTAGCACAGTGTGAGAAACAGTGGTTGACACAACAGTACTATTCTGATATCAGATGTTATTGAATGCTACATATCAGGCCATACTATACCAGAGTAAACACTACCAGTCCAGGATTTAAATCTTTTTTGGCAGGCACAGTTTTCTTATCTAACAGACCTGTGGAGGGAATGTTTGTTAACACTACCTGACTGTTTCTACACATATTCCTAGATTCCAGTTAATATTTTGCACATACCTCTCAATCTCTTAATGCACATACTCTGGACAAAGCTTGACAACACGGGGCTACAAATAGGGACATGTTTTGAATATTGCTGTCATAAACTTGGAGAGTTGCGTGAGTGACAGGATTTGTTTTAATATACATTTTTTGAAGGTTTTTAGGTCTGACAAATCAAATATATGTCATTATTTCATGACTACAATTCTGAGATCATCTCACTGATTTGCCAGGGGGACAGAGGAACAGGCAGAAAATATGAGCCAATTATCTGGACATTCTGAAAAATCTGTACAGTTGAGAAGCATGATTATACGTACAAATACCTCTCAAGTGTACCTCATTACGAGGAACGTACCTCATTTGGGCTTTTAAAAAGATAATGTTCCTCAAAGTTCTACATTAAAAGGGTCTGTCACACATTCAGTGTTAGGAATTTTTTAACTGATATCCATGGTAAATAGAAAATAATCATATTAATTCATTAAAAGATCTTTTTTATAAGTAAAACCAGCATATTTTAACCGTCTTATAACCTTCCTAGCTGTAGTTGTTAGTAAGGTCTTGCTATGTGTTCCACATTTTGCCCATTTGTCCCACATTATGAGGCCTAGTGTTCCTCATTTTGGAGATGTAAAGCTGAGAGCTATGTGCATACGGCTTAAGACCACTCCCAGGATTTGAACTATGGCTGTGTCTGCCAAAAATACAACAATTTAAGTCACAATAGTGTGTGCTATTTGGATATTGCTGTCGATCTCTTCAGTGTTTTCTAAGTTTCTCTTGGTTGTACAATCTGATCTTGTACTTACAACAGTCTTATACAGACATTCCTAGACATTTTTTTATGTAGCACAGTGTTGGTAACAGTGGTTAACACAACATTACTATTCAGAGAATGCAACAATAAATGCCATACAATACCAGAGTAAACACAACCAGTCCAGGATTTAGAGATTTATTGCCAGGCAGTTACAGTTTTATTTAAATATGACATATATGAGACTATTGCTGTCATATTGTCTGGTTTATTCAGTACAACCCATACAACAGTTTTTATACTGCCAGATGACTAGATGACTTTCTACTACTTTATATTTATTTGGTATGACTACTACAATCAGGAGTGTTACTCACCAGCCTCGTGATGCAGCCTTTGCAGCCTACTTGCATGGGCTTCCTGATTCACAGCCCATTCAGCTGCAGCTATAAAAGAAATAGAGACTTATTTAGGAATACCTGTCCATCACATTCACATGCTGGACTTTAGTAAACAGTAATGGTATGACTACTTACACACTGCTGGGACATCACTCCTCTGCCTTGCTTCTTGGACCCACTCATTCAATTCTTTCTCTGCTTCAAGTCGGAATAGTGGAGCCTGACCTACTCACCAGTCCAAGGGATGCCAGTGGCACTGGTGAGATCATGGGTGAGATGGTCCCAGGCTTCCGCTTTATATTGGATGCCCTGGTACTGGCCCCCAGCAGTCTCTCATCATGTTTTTTTACCAGGAGTCCTACCATGACCTTGGACTCCTGTATGCCCCAGCGCTGTGCCTGGAAGTGCAATCCATCTCCAACTCCTGCCATCCTACCTACAGTGGAAAGCTGCAACCAGTTATGAGCTGTACTCCCGTCTGTGGGGTTTAAATACGGCCAATTCCCCCCCCCCTTTGCTGTGATTGGACGATTTTGAATATGCAGAGCTAAGCTACAGGTAAACCTGCTTAGCTAAGATTGGCATTGTTTAAAGGGACAGGTTCAAGCACTGCTTACCAATGGGCAAATCCACTTAGTTGGGCTACTCATTGCTTAGCTGTCATATTTGCACAGTGGTTACACCTGGTAAGCAGAGTTGTGTAATGCTTAACATTGCTTATTTTTCATTTTATAGACTATCTGCTGTATGGCAGTGATTCATCATTCATTACATATTATAAATTTGTTTACTGTCCCTGACATCCCCCAATGTGCTTTCATTACATGTATTCATGTGTGACTATACTGTATGGGGCACTTGTGTTTATATGGGGATTTCACAACTTTATTAAACTGACACCTCACATCTGGACCTAATGCAGTACTCCACTTAACAAATATATGTTATTTAGTAGGTAATACTAAAAAAAATTGTTCATATATTGCTTTCACATGTAAAATGTGAATTAATTACAGTGGGGATCAAACCAGGAATGGCTGCTTGCAAAACATGCACTTTTACCACTACACTATTGCAATACTGCTTCTGTGTGATGTATCTTGCTATATAACTTCTTGTGCTGTTTAAGCTGGACTAAGCGTAGCTAAGCAATGGGCACACCTACACAGCTACGCTTAAACTTTATCGCATTTATAAAAAAAAAAAAAAAAGTTTTGTTGTGTTATATTATCTATATCATTCAAAATATCCCTGCTAATGCTAAACCTGTTATTTTATCAGCTTTCTGCTTTGTGGGACAATTGTCCCTTTTGGCTTTGCCCACATTCCTTACTCTGATGGGTTGGGAGGTGTGCACTATGTGCTTATGCTGCCTGTGTTATCCTAATAACTTTTGGCTTGGTAGCATACCTCTCAACCTCTTAGAGCAAAATATCGGGAGAAAGCCTACAATGATGGGGGGACAAATAGGGGCAGATTTTAAATATTGCTCTTACAAACTTAAAAAGTTGATAGAATAATAGGTTTTACATTAGCATGAATTTTCTGATGGATGTTGTGGAATCTTAAACTCAAATGTTTTGTCATTATTTAATGACTTCAGTCCTCAGCTATTTGCCAGACAGGTACACATTTTAGGGGGAACACACCATAAATATGAGGCAGATATCTGGGCATTCTGTGAAAATCTGTACAGTTGAGAGGTGTGCTTGGTAGGGACGAGTGACCCTTTTGCCTTTGACCATATATATTTGTTGTTTTCCTGATGGTTTGGGGTGTTACAAGCATTCTCACTTGTTTTTATTTGCCGAAAGGCAATTCTGGAGTGCAGGGGGTGTGTGTATTGTGAGAGCTCTGCTCTCAGACACACCCCCTGGGCTTGTACATGGAACCATGTCGGTTTTAGAGCATGGCAGCACTCCTTCATAAATATGCATGCCCCGCTGCCATGCTGAACAGGAACTGTCCCTGCCATGCAGGTATAACTTATTCCTGCATGGCTGCTTGCTGAATCCTGGGGTTTATCGTGACTATTTTCCTTACATTCTGTAGTAAGCTGGGGCTATTTTAGTGAAGGCTGTTTCAATTGTAGTAAAAATATGAGGTGATCCAAGTAGTTGTATAACGTCATATTCTATTGTTTAATAATTACAGCTATTGGTCACAAGTCTGCCAATCAAAGGTGGGCATTAAGTTTCATTCGGTAACTTAAATGTTCAGGTATTTAAAAAAAAGATGCCCTGGCTTTATCCAGTAATCATTTTGATTTCCTTAGAGTAACACAGTGGTATTCCCTTTTATCAGCTAAAGAACCAAGCAGCTTTGTTTAATATGGTCTGTATTAACTTTCTATTGCTTTGAGAGAGGTGAGAAATAATGGATAATCCATACTCTTTTCTGGGGAGCATCACCTTTAGCCTCTAGGGTAAGTAGGTGTGACATTTTGTAAGGCACCTTTAATTGTTTTAACACTTGATCTACTTGGGTATCTGTGTGAAAATAAAATGTAGGATGTTGATCAAGAAGTATTCCCAGATGCATATAAATTATTGCATGATAATTATAAGAATCAATCAGAGGGGCTTAGAAAGGATTGGGAAGAGAGATTGGATAAGCAATTTCTATACCCCAAGTAGACTCCAAAGACTTTTTCCTCTGGTAGATAGTAAATGTTGGAGGTGTGATGGGCAAGAAAGAGGTAGCTGGGAACATATTTTTTTGGAAGTGTAATGAGCTGGCAGACTTTAGGGATTCTGTGCAGACCACTCTGTCAGAGATGCTGGGTGAGCATATTGGACTGACTGGGTAGATGATTTTTTTTTTTTGAGTTATGCTACAGAATCGGAATTGCGTAGACATAGTAAAGCCTTGATAAGTGTACGTATGGTAGCTGCCAAAAAATTACTAGAAAAAGGAAATCAAAGTCTAGACCAACTTTACTAGTAGTAGTGAATATAGTAACAGAGATAAAACAACTGGAATTTAGAACTTTAGAAGAGGGAAGGAACAAACTACATAGGAAAAAAATGGGAATTGTGGGAGCAATATATGCAGAGCAGGAATGAGATTTAAGAGGCAGGATTTGAATGAGCCATACAATGCTTAGCTGACAATGACTGGATGGTTTATAAGTGATGCATAATGTTTGCAACTTCAATTGTTTCAATGGTATCTGTGATGTAAACTGTTTGCAACTAAAGTGGTATAATTTTGTATGTTTTTCATTTATATAAATGTAAGATTGCCTTTGTCATATGTGAAAATTTAATAAAGATGTTTGGGGGAAAAAAAAGAAGTATTCCCAGATATCTTTGTTCCTTGGTTTGGTTCAGAGATGGTCTCCTTGGATTGTTGATAGTGTGGAATTATGAACATCACTAATGTTAATTTATTTATGTTTACAGTTTCTTGTTGACACAAACTCTTTTTGCAATCAATTAGCGAGAGTATTTTGTGATTTATATATTAACAGTGACAAGAAAAAAATTTACAGCATAGCCCAATCCAACCAATACACTAATCCAAAAAAATTCTGGACAGCCATCAATAAAGTCCTTCACCCAGGAAACCCTACTACACCCAACCCCTTCCCAAATAACACTCCTCAAGTAACTGCCACACTTCTTAACAACTTCTTCATAGATACTGTCCAAAAACTTACTCACACAGATCACAACTCTAAACCCCCTTCCACCTCTCCTAATCCAACCAACAGAAGCCCTTTCTCATTTAAACCAGTTTCCACCGCATGCATCAAATCACTCCTGCTAAAACTTAAACCTTATTTTGCCTCTGCAGATAACTTACCTCCCTTCTTCGTCAAAATTGCTGCTGATTCCATAGCCTTCCCTATCTCTCTACTAATGAATAGATCCATTCAAAAAGCCACAGTCCAAGACATATTGAAATCCTTCTTTACAATCTCATTACATAAAGGTGGGAATTCCACTAACCCTTCTAACTTTACACCCATAGCCACTGTGTCCCCTGTCTCTAAAATTATCAAAAAGTGCATTCATACTCAGCTACTCAAACTATTGCTCAATGAACAACTTTTGACTTCCACCCAACATGGCTTCAGACCAAACCACAGTACTGCTACTGCACTCCTTTCTTTTACCCACACTGTAGCTGAGGCTAAAGGCAACAGCCAACTTATATCCTATCTCATTGACCTCTCTAAAGCCTTTGATACAGTATCTCACTCTAAATTTCTAACTAAACTATCTGATGTCAATCTCTCTACATCCTCTCTTAGCTGGTTCTCTAGTTACCTCTCCAACAGGCTGCAGTCTGTTAGATGGCACACTTCCTGCTCCCCCTTCATACCTATCAAATTTGGAGTCTCCCAGGGCTCTATCTTGGGCCCCCTTCTGTTTACTAACAACCTTCGTACATCTTGTAACCAGTCCTCCCTTATACAATATGCAGATGATTGTACACTTATCTCTATCTCCAACAATGTCTCCCACCTTCACACATTCACCCAAAACACTTTCATGCCCTTGAAAGATGGTTTTCTGATAATCAGCTTATCTTGAATCCAAAAAAACAAAAAACAACTTCTTCTCTCCCTTCCTCGATCTCTATCCCAGCACAAATCCACCTTTGTTATATCATCCCTCAACAACACTATCATTAAAGCAAAACCTCACACTAAGCTACTAGGTACCATATTCAACGATTAATTAAAATTCAGCCTTCATATCCAACAGTGTATTAAAAAATCACCAAAAACTGGGATTACTATACAGAAATAAGAAATTCCTCACGTTAGACTCTAAGCTTTCCCTGGCTCAGGCATTCCTCCACCTTGCCTACTCTATGCAGCCCCAATCATCACAAACATTCAATCTACTTTAATAACTAAGCTTGAACAAACATATAACAAAATATCTAGAGTTGCCACAAATCTACCTTATAACTCTCACCACTGCCACGCACTTAAGAAACTTCAATGGCTTGAATTCCCCCAACAACTCCGATTGTCACAGTTTCAGATTACACATTCTATACTATACAAACCTGCTTCCTGCCCCTCCCTCTCCTCCCTAGTGTCGTACTATACTCCCAGTCGTCCTCTCCATAGCTACGATCAACATCTCCTTGATACCTACAAACCCAACAAAAACATTGGCAAACTCCTATACTAATACTCAGTGTACCAGGCCTGGAACAAATTTCCCTCTTATATAAGAAATATCACACACCTAGAACACTTCAAAAAAGAGCTAAAACACTACCTATTAAACACATGGTCCTGCCCCTGTCATGACCCTACATAACCCCCTCATCCCCATAAGCTCATTTTAAACCCAGAAATACTGCACCCGTCAATGTGTGTTCTTATATATTTCATTATTTAAAGTACAGATCATTGTCAGTAAACTGTAGCTGTGGAATCCCATTGCATATCTGTATATCATAGCTTTGGATGTAATCCTATATTTGTTTGTAAATTATTTAGTTGAATATTTTGGCAAATGAAAATATGTTTGCTATTGGAGAGAAGTATTGTGCAGTGGTAGGTTTTGGAACTTTAGCTGGTTGGATCAGTGCATGTTTTAACCTGCAGGGGATGATATTTGTTGTAAGCTTGAGAATGTATATGTGAGCTAATGATTTAGAAAATAATTGAATCCCTAGTTTTGAAATCATAGGATGTATGATATGGTAATCAGGATTGTAGGAACTGTCTAGTTTTGTGGTAGTTCTTTGATTTGAGATTAAGGTTCTGAAATAGAATGGAATGTAGATTGCAGTGTATGTAGGGGAAAACATAGGCGTGTTGCTGTAGTGTTTTGAAATAATACCGAAGTATTATACAGTAGAATAAAGAGACTTTGTTTTACCCCATCTGTTATTTGCTTATCCAGCATTTTGCCCAGTGAGGCTTTAGTGTAGGTCATGTTTGTTTCAATAAACTTTAATGTTTGCTATTATTTGTTGGATACACTTAAGTACAATGCTTGCTGTTGTCTAACATACTGAACCTTCACACTGATTGTTTTAATTCTAGGGGTATGTTTCAAATTATGACAATTTGTTAGTTTAATTGCCTTGAGTCCCTTTCCACTATGGCTATGCTTCATGATGAACACATACTCACTGCTTTAACTCAATGGTAAACCATGGGTTGGGTTTTTCTCTCACCCTCCTGCTAAACAGGGAGCAAAGGTTCTCATATTGGGTTGATAAGATTGTAGACAGATGATATGGCTCCAGTGGGATTTAAGAAATTACAATCCTAATTCCAGTCAAGGTTCTCCATTTCTAACAAAAGAATATCTTTTTTGGATTTGTGTATTGGTCTAGAATGAATTGACTGTGGCAATTTTTTATAAGATTTTAATGACAAGAAGAGAGTTGTTGTTGTTGTTGTTGTTGTGTCTTTTGGCTAGGGGTCGCCACAGCGGAACTCCGGTCCACTAATTATTGTCAGTAGATTTTTACGTGCCGAGTTGCCGGCCCTGATGCAGAACCTTCAACGAAGGTACGCCCATTCGCGCATGTCTCCAAACAGAAGTCTCTTGTGTTGTTAAGGAGTATATAAACTGATTTTGCTTTGTCAGTGGCATTTGTTAGTACTGCATTCACAGCTATGTTTTATTAGCTGTATAGCTGGAACTAGTTAATTTATATACTGCTTGGGTTAGGTTTTATAATGCTGAGATCCTGCTAAGCTGGGTCATGTATTGAAAGTTCTAGTCAAGATTAAAGGACAGCTATGAGAAAGAATCAACATTTTCTATTTCCTAGGTAGTTTTCATTGCTAACATTCACTCCCAACTGTAACAAATATAATAAAACTGCAAGTTACTTACAGTTTTTGCTTTTTCATGATTTTCTGTTTAATGGAAGTGATATTGCTAGATAGTTTTACACACTGCTCGGCACAGCAATGCTGTAATGCTGATTTGGCTATATCTTACAATTCTTCACAATGCCCTTTGTTTTCTGTAGTTTATTCACTCAGGAAACACTGCTTCTAATTCAGCATGCAGCCTAACTGGTGATCCAGCTGTTCAGAATGAATAAATAAGCCCTCTACCAGTTTAGAAATATTTCTTCTGATCACAGTTCCTACAAATGTTTATTTCTGTGGAGGAAGTGCCAGTGTGTTGATCAGCCAGATCACAGGCAGTGTTTTTTTTTTAAGTGTAAGTGCTTACACTCTTTTTTTTTTTTTTTTGTTCTGACTCTAATGATTACTTTTATTTTAATGAAATTTGGTACAAGATAACAGCTGACAGACGAATTCTTTTATAATGTTTTGAGAGGTGAACACTTGAGGCATGGATTGACTGGTTATTACGATCACAACATTTTTAGGGGGATGAGACATAAAAGCAACATGATGGTGTTCAGCTCTCTTCATGTAACAATAAGTTTTTCTGTTCATCTTGTAGCATGTGCACTACTAACTCACCACCTGATATCATGCCTTTTCACTTAGTTGTTGCCATGGAGATGAAACATTTAGCCTGGTGTGTGTGTGTGTGTGTGTGTGTGTGTGTGTGTGTGTGTGTGTGTGTGTGTGTGTGTGTGTGTATAAATGTCAACACAGGGATACTGTCATTATGCGATGCTCTTCAAACATTTGGCTGCCTTGTCACTAGATGGGCACTCTGCAGATTGTCCTCACAATAATGTAACTGTAACCAAAATTATTTAATTAGAATTACCCTCCACATTCCAAAATCTGAATGTGGAATGTCCATCCTTAGAGATTACATCGCAGAGAGCAAGCTAACACTGGGGAAATGTATATATTAGAATATAGATGTGAAAGTTCATCTTAGGCTTCATGAAGGATGAATGGAGAACCACAACAGTCATTCCTGCTATGGAAAAGATCATTATAGGAATTAATAAATAAGGACTTAGGTGACCTATAAAGTCTTGATTCATGCCCAGGTGTTATTTACTAAGGGCAGATCTTACCTACTGAACCTGGTCAAATTCTTCAAGAAGGTTACTGAAGCAATGGACTAGGGCAAATCAATAGGCACCACATATCTAGATCTTGCAAAGGCATTCAACACCATCCCACCTTCATGCATCATCTTCATCAACATCAACCCCCTTTTTCCCATTTTATATATGGGGTTTGGGTGTCATGTCAACTGTTGCCATCTCCCTCTGTTCAATGCCACTCCCCTGCCTTCTTTGACATTCATGCCAGAAAGTCACAGGTCTTCTCTCACATAATTCAGCCAGTTCTTTGCCCTGCACCTTTGTTTCTTCTTACCTTCTTCTTGTCTGTCCCAACTTTTCTTCACCAGATTATCTTTTGCTTTTCTGCACATTTGCCGAAACCACCTCATTCTATTCTTTTTGACTTTTTATGCAATTGGAGCTACTTTGGCTTCTGCTCTTATGTCCTCATTTCTTCTCAGTGTGCATCCTACCACCCATCTCAGGCACTTCATCTCCAGCACCTCTAGCTTCCTCAACTGCTCTGCCTTTACTGCCCAGGTTTCTGTACCATATAGTAGTGTTGTTCACACCACTGTTTTGTATACCTTATGTTTCAGCTTCTTTGGCATTCTTCTGTCACATACTACACCTGATACTCTAGTTTTGTCTTCTTCATTCAAACTTCCCTTCTCCTCAACCACCCCTTCCAGAGACTTGATGCTGTTAACCTGTTCCACTATCTTCCCTTTTATCAAAATTCTTAGCTTCTTGAACTTCACCATTTGCAGCCATTACAATTGTCTTATAACTACTCATTTTCATCCTGTGTGCCTTCAGTTTTGCATTCCCTTCCCCTATCTTTTGCTGCAATTCTTTCTCAAAGTCTGTCTGTAATTCCACATTCAGGCACTGTAGATAAACTGTCCCAGTGAAATATAAATTCCTATGAAACTCATTGGATAAAAAAATGGCTCACAGAACCCAATAAATATGGATGTGCAACTTTACCTCCCTCAAAACATCTGTCACTAACAATGTACCCCCAGCATTCAGTCATTGTGGTTCATAGATTAGTATTAGGCTAATTGCCCTTGTGGGCCATTTTAAGCCTAGCCAATTACCTGATGTGAGAATCAAACCCTGCACCTTCAGTCTGGAAAGTAAACACCTTAACCATTATGCCATACTCCCACCCCTTTCCTGTTTGCCATTCCTATTTGACATTTACTTCTTGGAGGTCAAAGCAAATGTTAAGGGTTTGTGGCTGACCAAGTCTGCAGATGCCTGTAAACTTGTTGCTATCATAAACTCCCCCAGAGGACACCAAGTTCCTCCAAGAGGTCTTTTCCCACATAAATAGCTGATGTCAAAACCATGGAGTAAAACTAAATTCAGGGCGGCGCAGTGGTGCAGCAGTTAATGTTGTCACCTCACAGCAAGAGGTTCACTGGTTCGATTCTTGGCTGGGGTGCCTTCTGTGTGGAGTTTGCATGTTCTACTTGTGTTCGTGTGGGTTTTCTCCAGGTACTCCGGTTTCCTCCCACATTCCAAAGACATGCATCTGGAGCATTTCTCCACGTGCCTCCGCTGAAAACAGGCTCTGTGGAACCTAGTCAGACTTTCCTGGTCAACAAATGATAAATAAAAAAAAATAAAATAAAAAATTCCAAGAAATGTATAATAGTATCCTTTGACAAGCATAATTTCCCTTGTAACTATCACATTGACAACACCCTTCTGAAAGCTGATTCCTAAGTCTGGGATCTGGGAAAACTGTCAACAACAAACTGCTCTTGGTCACCAAGTATCCACTACTGTAAATAAGCCCTCTCTCATCCCACAGCTTATACCTTTACATAGAAACTGTCCTTTTTCCATTGTACAGTTTGTATCTAAAGGTATGGCGTCCAGGTCCAGGGATGTAATTATTCCACAATATTCAGCTTTCATCAGGCTGGTCATTGAATATAATGCATATTTTAGTATGTATTAGTCCAAACACTTGTCACAACTGGAATGATCACAACACTCACTAGAATATCAAGGTCTTGAATTATAAAATCTATGCAGACTGGACTAAAATCTTTGTCCCTGTCCTTAGTCTCATACAGGCAACTAATGACCTCTTTTTTAGAACCATCCTCCACTCCATGTACTTTCTTACTCTATTCCAATGTAATTTGGATGACTGGATGGAAGCTGTAAATTTACCCATAGTTTAGCACCCATGTCCCTCATGGAAAGGGGCAACAAATAAATGTCCCATATCCTTGCTCTACCCACCTCTGGATTAGTTATTTATACACAAAAATGTAAGGGCTAAAACTACCATGGGAATAGAAGGCTAGGCATCTTAGGATCCTCGGGCATCAATAGTTTACTAATTACCTATGAACCTATAAGCACATGACTGTGTCTCATTCAACAAAATGGAATGGCTAGAGTGAAAACAGTGCTTAGATGGGTTTTACAAAAGAGACCGATATTTTAGTTTCAAAAGAAAACAAAATGGTATTATTAAATGAGTAAGATGTGATCTGGCTAGAAATAACATTTCCCCATCTCTTCTGCTGCTGCCTTCCTCTCTTCTCTTACCATTTCCTTAAGATATTGTCTCTCTTGCGCTCGCTTTCTCTGGGAAGAGGGTAGAGCAAACAAGAAGAGTTAAGCCCCCAAGAAGAGAGTGAAATGTGTAACTATTTGATGTTCATTTCATTGTTAATGTCATAAGCTTATAAAAAGAATGTGAGTGCTTTGCTTAGGTCCTAAGAAGCAGGGCTTTGTATGTTTTATTTATTTATTCTTTGCTGACCAGGTTAATCCCACTGCACTATAAGCCTCTTTTCAGGGGATACCTAAGGTGGTATTTATACTACTAGAGGAAATTTGACCAGAGCAGCAGGGAAACTTCCCCTGCTCCGTTTGATAGGTGCTGTGGGGTCTTTTATACCCATCTGAGCTACCACCAACTCAAGCAGATGGGACTTTTTAAGTCTCATCCAAAGGGTGACACACTGAAGAGTGCAATACCCCACGTATGTTGCACTGCAGTGTCAGTAACTGATCTTCTGCATTTAGGAATAGAACCCACATCCTTCTGCATTACAGGTGAGTATTGTACATGTTGCACTACTGATACTGCATGTTAAGGTTAGGGGTTGACTGTGAATTTTCAGGTTAAGGAGCAGGGTTTGGAAATATGGTTAGGGAGTTCCTGGAAGGTTTAGCCTTAGAGTACAACTGTGAGTCTTAGGTTTAGTGAGAATAATTATTATTAAGGTTGGGAAAGTTAGCAAGGTGGTATACATTTAGTAGGACATTTCTCATGCACGAGGTGAAGGAATAGCTAGAATGCTTGTGTGTGTTTGTGTGTTTATATGTGTGTGTGTGTGTGTGTGTGTGTGTGTGTGTGTGAGCACACACACACACACACACACACACACACACACACACACACACACGCACACACACACACACACACACACACACACACACACACACACACACACACACACACACAGACACAAACACACATGAACACCTGCTGATCCCAGGCTTTGCTGTTTATGCTCTCTTCTTTAGAGGTGAGGTAGCATTCTGTGTTCCATCCTTGTCTGTAGTGTGCCACCTTACACCACTCGACTGCCATGTGCAGTACACTGCGGAAGTCTTATTACACATAATACACACAGTTTCTCCACATGTGCATAGGGCAAAAAGGCAATACATATGTTAATCTGTATAATGCAGCAACCATAATCCTGTACCAAAGGTATATCTTGGTGGACCTTCATTCCTTTCCCCAGGGCAATGCAATAGATCTACAGTAATCCATATGAACTCCTTTCAACCAACCTTCTGAGAGCTAGGACACAAATTAATTTGGATAACTACTGATGTAGTTGTTTTTTTTAAGAATTAGAATTAGATTTTTAAGAATAAGGGTGATGAGCAGAGCTGTAGTAACTACAGAAGGATAAAATGATCAGTCACAGCATGAAATTATGGGAATGAGTAGTAGAAGCTAGGTTAAGAAGGGAGGTGATGGTTAGTGATCAGAAGTATGGCTTCATGCCAGGAAAGAGCACTACAGATGCGATGTTTGCTCTGAGAGTGTTGATGGAGAAGTACAGAGAAAGTCAGAAGGAATTGCATTGTGTCTTTGTGGACTTAGAGAAAGCATATGACAGGGTGCCTAGAGAGGAGTTATGGTATTGTATGAGGAAGTTAGGAGTGGCAGAGAACTATGTAAGAGTGGTACAGGATATGTACAAGGGTAGTGTGACAGTGGTGAGATCTGCAGTGGGAGTGACAGATGCGTTTAAGGTGGCGGTGGGAGTACATCAAGGAACAGCTCTGAGCCCTTTCTTATTTGCAGTGGTGATGAACAGGTTGACAGACGAGATCAGACAGGAGTCCCCATGGACTATGATTTTTGCAGATGACATTGTGATATGTAGTGAGAGTAGGGAACAAGGGAACAGGTTGAGGAGACCCTGGAGAGGTGGAGAGATGCTCCAGAGAGGAGAGGAATGATGGTCAGCAGGACTAAGACAAAATATGTGTGTGAATGAGAGGGAGGATAGAGGAATGGTGAGGATGCAGGGAGTAGAGATGGCGAAGGTGGATGAGTTTAAATACATGGGATCAACAGTTTAGAGTAATGGTGAATGTGGAAGAGAGGTAAAGAAGAGAGTACAGACAGGGTGGAGTGGGTGGAGAAGAGTGTCAGGAGTGATTTGTGACAGACGAGTACCAGTAAGAGTGAAAGGGAAGGTCTACAAGAGAGTAGTAAGACCAGCAATGTTATATGGGTTGGAGACAGTGGCACTGACAAAAAGGTAGGAGTCAGAGCTCGATGTGGCAGAGTTAAAGAAGTTAAGCTTTGCACTGGGTGTGATGAGGGAGGACAGGATTAGGAATAAGTATATTAGAGGGGCATGAAATTTATTTTAATTTGTGCGCTGCTTCTTTGCTGTGCTGGATCCAAAGTCTTCTTAAGACACACAGTCTTGCTGGCTGTTTACTGCTGAATCAGAGACACAGAGCTTTGCATGACCCCATCTGTAGTCTGTTTAAAGCACCAAGCCTTTCAAATTGCACACTGATAAAGAAATATATTTTGCAGCTATTTCACTATAAGTATAGTTACAGATAACTTATTTTTATAACAAACGACACATACTCTTTCTGTCAGTTTGTAGCATACATTTACAAAGTTTTTTCTTCAAAAACAGTATAGATGATGACTTTCCTTTCTCCATACAATACCTCGAAATAAGTGTGTTTCTACCAAAATACCTCTAACATATCTGAATTAATACAGTTGTATACAGTTCTAGTCACACACATATTTTTTTTTCCTCTTGGTAGACTTTTCTATTGTCCTGTTGTGATTTACTTGTAAGCACTTTTGCTGATGTGAGGATGCCATTAACAGAAATCTGAAAGGAAACATCTGTACAAGCTGTTCTGCTGCTGTTCCTGTCTGTTAATGGATATTTGTAAACTGTTCTGCAAACATGAGAAAAGCATATAATACTTGCTTTCCAAAATTGCTTTTCTAGGCTTTTTTCTGATGATTCTATAAAAAGCCATGTCCATTTATCTATGAGGAATTACGTCAAGATTTTCTTAATACTGTGACAAACATGTATCTTGAGGAAAACACATACTATAAAAACATGTCCATTGTCAGAAGTCTGAAAGGAAACAAACTGCTCAGGAAATATCTTGTGTTCATTAGTAGATCTTCTTTGTTTTTCACTTGTTCCAGCCAGAGCTATGTCATACAATATGAATGCCATTTTTAAATTGCTAAGCTATATTCCTACATTAAAGCAAACTTTTTATTTTATTCTTTATCTTTCATATATTTGTAGCAGAATTAATTTCAACCTTATATTCACAATTCACAAACTCTAACAATTCCCTCTTTTTTATAGGAAACAAAACATTTAGTCTTTTTTGATACAAGTCAAAATGCAATTTTACACAGTTACTACAATAATATTAAGTATTACTATCAAAACTGAATGTATCTAACAACTTTTTCTTTTGCAGACCATTCTGTGAAAATATTTTACTAGTTATGAGCTGTGTCTGCTTTAGTTTTATTTTTTTTAACTTGATTCATTTATTTTTTTCCATTCACAGAAATTAATTTATGACTTAGAACTGTTTCATTTACTCTTGGCAACTGTTGAATTAACTCTTTAGTTTTATTATATAAGAGACAATAACTATATGCTACTGCAAGCATTTATACACTACTGAAAATATACAGTTTCAATATCATTTTAACCATCACATTTCTAAACTGCCCATACACTTTAGTTGACATTGAAGTATACACTGGAGAATGCTATTTACATATTAGTCCATTAGCTGTATGAATACAATATTTTAATATAATTTTTTAAACTGGGATAACCAATACTGATACAGATAAAATGGTGGTCCAAACCAATGCTAAAACTGCAACTTGAAACCACTGATAATATTACAACTTGACAAATTACTTTTGAACTTATTACAATGTATCCTGTATAGTATGTATTTACACAGACTGTTTGCTATTCATGCATTTCAATCTAGTAGGTACCCTCGACCCATATTTTTAAACATGTTTTTTTACACATATTCATTACTAGACGTTAATTTCATTTGTACTGAATTATTCTGTATTTGTACATACAAAGACTGTGAAGTACACTTAGTCCAATCTTACAAATTTAGTAACATTAACATCAAGCAAAATCTTGGAAAATTCTTATGTCTCTAGAAATATCTAGTGGAATTGCTACCAGAGGCAACTATGCTTTTTGCATACCAACTTTGTCTTGCCAAAAACATATTAAAAATAGTGACCATTCTTGTTCAATTTTTACATATCTTTACTCTCTCTTGTATAGCTATAATAAAGCAATTTCAAGCCATCTCTTGTTTTTTAAACCATCTCTTGTATAGCTTTACAGTTTAACAGGTTGTAAATACAATTTAATACTAAACAATACAATAATAACCAGAATGATAGCTATTAACAACTTGTAAAATATTTCTCCTCTCAGGCTTAATCCAGTATTTCTATTACAATAAGACCTGTTTTTCCCTCCCCCCCAAAATAGTATTGTCAAGAAGGAATGAGATATTATTTTCTTTCTGTAGCTTTATTTTAGACCCTTTTGCAATACATACTGCTTACACAGTCAATGTAAAATTGAAGAAATACCCCTCCCCCTGTAGTATTGCATTATTGTTTAGCTGCTTTATTAGGTTAACAAACTATGGACCTTTGTCTGATTTGATCATTTTTTATAAAGCTTTTGCTGTTTATTACCACTAGCAGGTATTTATACCTTCCTGCACAATTGGTGTGAACTGTATGTATATTATGGCCCATTTGCTGGCTGTACTTGATGTAACTGAGTTTTTTACTTTTAACATTTACTTGCAAACTGATTATTAAGAATGTTTGCACAATTGTGACATTGTATTACAGATACCAAATAGTGCTACATGTAAACATTTAACAATTATATTTTAATAACAATAATAGTTTAGAAAAATATAAGCCACTTGTCTGGCAATCAGTCTTGTTTTTGATCTTGTTTTTACAACATTTCCTGTAACTATTTATCCAGTCTGGGAAGGTCTGAGTTCACGTTTTATACTCTATAAACTATTGTTAACTTTTTTAGCATTGTTCTTTAAATTATCTGTTAATACACTTACAGTTTGAAATTAGAATGTAGTTGTAAAATATTTAGAAATATAGTAAGTAGTAGTGATTTGTATAACTATGCATTTATACTACATAAATAGACATTATTTTACAATTAGCTTACATGGATTTCAGTATTTTTTATTTAACTGCCCTACCAATGATTTTATAAAAACTGTTTGACTAATACCATCTGTGATTTTATTTCTTTTTAAAATTCAGAACTTTAACTGTTTGGTGTGGTGTTACTATACAATTGTAAAAAAAATGTGTAAAAAAACAAATAGATATTAGATTAACATATGTTTATATTTACATTATTTATATTTGCTTTTGTCTGCCTGTTATTCTTGTGCATTGTAACAGATGTATTTTAGATGAAAAGCACATACATGCATGTCTGTCTTGTATCTTTATAGCTTTATACAAGCATGTCAGTCTTGTGACTTTAAATCTTTACTCTTATTAACTATTTTTATTTGATTTTTATGCACTAGAACTGTTTGTGTACCTTTTGACTATGCCATGAGGATGGCAGTCATTTGTTTTACTTTACTGTAGTACTGATAAATGTATTGCTTTAAACATTTGAGAATGATTTGTCCAGACATCAGATCCTACCATCCTACCATGTATATTTAACCATTTTCAAAACACAAACATATTATAAAATATATCTCTTTTGCACAGATTAGCTGTGTATGCAGGAAGTCAGTCTCTATCAGTTCAGCTAATTTATTTTCTTTATCCTGTAACTGCTGTTGAAGAGTTGCCTGTAATGTTGCATGGTCTTTCTGATATTTTTCAGTAACCTGTTCTGCCGAATCTAAAACTCCTATGCACTTTTGAAAAGATGTACGTATAACTTGTCCAAGCTTCCTGAACTTATTGTGTCTGTCTTTTAGAAGTTTATTACATTATTTTATAACAAAATGTACTAGAGGTTCTATCAGTAACTGATTTGACTGCTGTTGCAACTCTGAAATAAACCTTTTACATCTGGTGACAGAACATAACTGTCTAACATTTAAATATAATGTCAGCATATTAACTTTTTCTGGTTCTTTACCATTAAATGGTTTGTCTGTACTGTCTAACCTTTGGATAATGGCATGCACTGTATTTTTATGACATTGTACACACAATAAACATGTTTTATATCACACATGATTTTGTTTCAGATACCAGTCAAATATTGTAATTCATTTGCATAATGCCTTACTATTAACTTGCCCTAATAAGGTTTTACATTTGCTAATATGCTGTATATACATTTCATTCTGTTATTATTACCTCTATGGCATTCATACTGTATGTAACACAGAAAAAAATGTCTTACCAGTCAACAGAGAGGCAGATGGCCAGGCTGCTTTACTGTAGATGGTTGAAAAGTCTCTGTAGTTACTTGTGAAGTTGGTACAGCAAAACTGGCAGTTTCAGTCTTACAACTTTGTATTGTACCTTTTTTGGAGAATTTATGGCACTGCTCACCTTCCTGCACTGCAGTCTCATTCCGGATTCAGACGTCTGATGAACTGTATTGCTATAAACTGTAGAAAACTGTAGAAAACTGAAGTACTTCACATAAACGTTAATTACTGTGCTTTTACAGGAGTGACCTTATACAAGGCATTACCTACTCCCCCTGTTTTTGGATACAGGCTAGGAACGTTTGTTAGGGTCACCATTGAAAAATGTATTTTAATTTGCGCGCTGCTTCTTTGTTGTGCTGGATCCAAAGTCTTCTTAAGACACACAGTCTTTCTGGTATTTACTGCTGAATCAGAGACACAGAGCTTTGCATGACTCCATCTGTAGTCTGTTTAAAGCACCAAGCCTTTCAAATTGCATACTGATAAAGAAATATATTTTGAAGCTATTTCACTATAAGCATAGTTACAAATAACTTATTTTTATAACAAATGACACCTACTCTTTCTGTCAGTTTGTAGCATATATTTACAAAGTTTTTCTTCACAAACAGTATAGATGATGACTTTCCTTTTTCCATACAATACCTCGAAACAAGTGTGTTTCTACCAAAATACCTCTAACATATCTGAATTAATACAGTTATATACAGTTCTAGTCACGCACATAGATTTTGTTTTTTCCTCTTGGTAGACTTTTCTAGTGTCCTTTTGTGATTTACTTGTAAGCACTTTTGCTGATGTGAGGATGCCATTAACAGAAATCTGAAAGGAAACGTCTGTACAAGCTGTCCTGCTGCTGTTCCTGTCTGTTAATGGATATTTGTAAACTGTTCTGCAAACATGAGAAAAGCATATAATACTTGCTTTCCAAAATTGCTTTTCTAGGCTTTTTTCTGATTATTCTACAAAAAGCCATTTCCATTTATCTATGAGGAATTACGTCAAGCTTTTCTTAACAATGTGACAAACATATATCTTGAGGAAAACACATACTATAAAAACATGTCCATTGTCAGAAGTCTGAAAGGAAACAAACTGCTCAGGAAATATCTTGTGTTCATTAATAGATCTTCTTTGTTTTTCACTTATTTCAGCCAGAGCTATGTCATACAATATGAATGCCATTTTTAAATTGCTAAGCTATATTCCTACATTAAAGCAAACTTTTTATTTTATTCCTTATCTTTCATATATTTGTGAATACACGGTGGTACAGCGGTAGCATTGTTACCTCACAGCAAGAGGTTCTCCTGTTTGATTCTCGGCTGGAGTGCCTTCTGTGTGGAGTCTGCATGTCCTCCCCATGGTCAACTGGCCTCCAAAAGACATGCATAAATGGGCATGCCTTCGCTGAAGGTTGGGCATCGGGCTGGCAACTCGGCATCATAAAAATCGACTGCCAATCATTAGTGGACTGGAGTTCTGCTGTGGTGACCCCTAATCGTGAAAAGCTGAAAAGACAAACAACATCTTTCATATATTTGTAGCAGAATTAATTTCAAACTTATATTCACAATTCACAAACTCTAACAGGTCAGCCCAGGTTGGACAGTTTGGAGACAAAGCCAGAGAGGCAAAATTGCATTGGTTTGGACATGTGCTGAGGAGGGATGCTGGGTATATTGGGAAAAGGATGCAAAGGATGAAGCTGCCAGGTAAGAGGAAAAGAGGAAGACCTAAGATAAGGTTTATGTATGTAGTGGGAGAGGACATGCAGGTGGTTGGTGTGACAGAGCAAGATGCAGAGGACAGGAAGAAATGGAAACAGATGATCCACTGTGGCGACCCCTAATGGGAACAGCCAAAAGAAAAAGACTGATGTAGTTGGATCCCTGCTTCTGTACTATTAGGGTCTTTGGTTACCTAAATGTGAAATGTGGCAGAAGCAGGAAGAATGCAGATGGAAAGCACTATGTTGTATTTCTCATTAATATACAGTCATAACTTAGAGAAGATGATAAAATGTGGAAAATCTGACAACTGAAAGGATGACAGTTGCCTGTCCCATTTCTAAAAGGACTCTTATATTGGACTAAAACCTGCTGTGTCCCAACCCCAAACCAGTGAAGTACTTTAAGGACTGGAAAATGCAAAAGGAAACATTTACCTGTGCAGATAACTGGGCTACAGCACAAAAGACCATTACCAGATATGATCTAGTTGCATAAAAAGTGAATAAATAAATGATTGCAGATGTCAGTGTTCAGAAATGTACATAAGAAGGAAGTTCACAAAACAGGGGAACAAGTGAGAATTAGAGAGAAATACAGATAACGATAATCAGAATAAAAAGACATATTTTAACAATAAACTAAAGTAAAACAAGACTAGAATTAAAAGAAATGACTCCATAATAGGGTCATGAATAATAATGTTGTTGTTGTTGTTGTATCTTTCGGCTTTTCCTGGTTAGGGGTTGCCACAGCGGAACTCTGGTCCGCTAATGATTGGCAGCAGATTTTTACGTACCGAGTTGCCAGCCCTGACATACAACCTTCAAAGAAGGTACGCCCATTCATGCATGTCTCCACACAGAAGACACTTTAGCTGAGAATCGAACAGATCTAAAAACCTGGGGCAAACAATGTGGTGTACTAATACAATTAAACAAGCACTAGCAAGAAGATGAGAAGTAAAGTGAAGACTAAATAAAAGAGTGCGACAGTAAAAGGTTAAGCTGCCATTATACAAAGATGAAAGTTCAGAAAGATCACCTGCAAACAACTGGTAAAAGCTGTGAATCATAGCAAGTAGTTTACAATGAACAGGTACGATAATAAAGCTGTACCTCTGAACGTAGAGCTTGTAAAATGTATTCATTTATTTAAACATCTTTATTATCCACTCAAAAATTACATAAATTGCCCATTTCCTGCCTTCCTGTAAACAACACTCCTCTTCCTGTGCATTATTTTGCATGTGATACAACACTAGCGCCCCAGAGAGGACATTAAGATTCTCTATGGGAGCAGATGTTTATAGAGTAAGGAAAAGATTTCATGGTGGCTTAACTACCTGTAATGTGCTGTTTTTTAGCAGTGTTTGATTTCCTCAGGACACTTCATCCAGCAGGAAGGCCAAGGCATCCTTCAAAGTCCTACACTTTTATTCCTCATAAGCAACTAAACAGAGTACTGCTGATGTTCCTTAAGAATGTTTTACAGGGATATTGCAATATCATACTTACAAAGAAATTATTTGGTATAAAATAATGTTTGTGTAGAAGTAAAACAT
This sequence comes from Protopterus annectens, assembly GCF_019279795.1. NCBI lineage: Eukaryota > Metazoa > Chordata > Ceratodontiformes > Protopteridae > Protopterus > Protopterus annectens. Next base: position 1,899,224,708 of record NC_056733.1, on the reverse strand, counting down.
CAAAATATGCAAATGAATTTCACTTCAGATGTATTTGTGTCCTACTTATGCAAGTTGAGCTGATTTGCGGTCTTCTTCTTGTACAGACCCTTAGGCACCACAGATCGTGTTCTGTAGAGCAGTAACAGAACAGGAGTGGGACAGCTCCTCTACCCTACCCCTATACCTGCCCACCCCATCATTTCTTTATAGCTTCAAGACACTCCCCATTCATTCAGCCAATTGATAACCATCTCCACAAGCAGGATCACTTCCTTTATAGCTTCAAGCCATATCCCATTTCGTTTAACCAGTTGCTACCTGTTCTCACAACCAATCAGATAGACTTTTGAGTAACTTACCAGTACTAACTGAACTACCAAAACTACATCTGCTGTGTGCCATTAATCGCCCTTCCCATCCATTCTTGTACTTTTATGTTCCACAAATTCTATTCTCCTCTGATCCATAACTTTTCTCTGCCACAGGAATTCTAACCATTCATCCTCTAAACTCCATTCTAATACTTTTGTTTACCACATCAGTTTTAACCACTGTACTCTTTCTTCACTAGCAATATGTATGCATTATATTCTTTCATGCTATTATCCATATATACACTGAATGCACTAAATGCACTTAGTATGGCTCCCTGGCTTATGCATCCCCTGATCCTGAAACACATGCTGTATTAATACTGAGTCACTAGGAGAAACCCAAATGGTTGTATTAATATGTACATATGGTGTACATATGGCGAAAGGCTCAGTTAATCTACATTCCAGCCATTGACAGAAAAAGCTATGTTACTATTATGATTATTAAAGCAATTTCCAGTTTTTACCTTAAATTTTACCCACAGAGTTATTCTTACTTGCACGGTACTACTATTACAGCAGTCAGGAGACATACAATTAAATCTAAGTCTATTCTCTAGTCTACATACTGCAAACAATAAATCAAATCAAATTCACCCCATAACTGCTCATGTGTTAGCAACAAAAATAAATTTACTAACCTTAACATATATGAATATAACAAGCCTAAATAACAAATGGGAGAAACTGGAAGTGTGGCTATCTACCAATAACACCAAAATAATCCCCGGGATTCAGTAAGCCCTGCACGATGTGCAGGAATAGTGCAGCAACTGCTGCACGGAATATGGCCACAGAGCAATCCAGCATAGAGCTCCCAGGACGTGCACGGGTGCTTCTGCACTATTCCTGCATGGACACTACTGCCTTATGCTAATTACTTATTTGCTGGTGGAAACTATGCAAATAAGTTGAATTAGCGATCCAACAAGCAGGCAGGTATCCATGCAGGAATAGTGTAACATGATCGTGTAAGCAGGAGAGCTAGATGACATCAAAAGGGGGTGTGTCATGCTTGCTCTAAGCACACTGGAGCTCTGTAGCCCATGTTTGCCCTTAGCTAAGCACAGCTAAGGAAGGGGGTATGTCCGAGGTTGCTTAGAACTGTTTACATAGCCTAAACGGGCATGCATGGTGTGCACCAGGTTTTAAACCAAAACAAAAAAAAAGAGGAAATAGCAGAACTGTTTACATTTGAGCACTGGGTATACATGGCACACCTTGAGGCTTAAACAGGAAGGAAATGGGAAGGGGAAACAGCAGAAGGAAGTCAGTTAAGGAGAACTAGTATACCTGGCAGATGGAAGGTATATGAATCAACCAACTACACAGACAGCAGCCCAGCACACTACTAAAACTATGCAAACACCTTTCAGTCTTGTTTTTCCCACAAACTCTACACCACTGTAGTACAGATTTGGGGAAATTTCAAACTGACAAAACTAACAAAGCATGTTAGGTGCTGCTGTTGCTTTGATCTGTCAGTATGTGCTAGACACTGGGGGTGGTGAGGAGGAGAATGCGGACAACCATCCCAGAGTGAGGAGGAGGAGAAGAGAGTGCAGACCCAGGGTAACCTACCAGAGGCTACATGAGCTGGAGATAGTGGAGCACTATAAGGTGGATAGGGACATTCTACAGCAAATCATCAAGCTGTGCCAGCACCACCTCAGACACAGAACCAACAGAGGGGAACCCATCCCAGTGGATACCAAGGTATGTGCAACCTTAAGAATACTAGCCACAGGTACCTTCCAAAGACCAACTGGAGATATCATGGGGGTCTCACAAGTATCAGCATCCAGAGTACTCCACCAGTTCCTGGATGCCCTGTTAGCACATGCCAGTGAGCACATATTTCCTCAGCACCCATGAGGCGTTGACCAGCAATATGCGTCTCTTCTACCATATAGCAGAATACCCTGAGGTAGTGGGTGCTATAGACTGCATGCACATCCACATTAAAGCACCACCTGGTGAGCATGGTAGGGTCTACATAAACTGCAAGGGCTTCCCCTCCATCAACTGCCAGGTTGTGTGTGATGCCCAGGGCATTATCATGCAAGTGTGTGCTGATAGCCCTGGAAGCTATCATAACTCCCACATCTGTCATTCTTCACAGCTGTATCAGGGTTTGCCAAGGGGGCATCCCTTGTGGCCATCTGGTGGGGGATGCTGGCTTTGCACTGAAGCCATGGCTGATGACACCCATCAGAAATGCACACACACCCACACAAGAATGCCATAATGAGGAACACGCATAAATCATGGTTCTGCTGCCTTGACATATCCGGTGTAGCCTTGCAGTACTCTCAAGCTACATGTGCACAAATGTTCATAGTATGTGCCATGCTATACAATATGATCCTGTGGAAAAAGCTGCAGCAGAAACAGCATGGGGAAGGGCCATACAGCCCCCCACCATTGCCAAGGTTACCACAGGCACAGAGGGACTTGGAGAAGGAACCCACTGAGCTTGCCCCTGCAGGCTGACAGAGGCATGCCCAGTATGCCCATGCCTGGGGAAAGAGGCAATGCATAGCACAGACACTGACACTGTAGGGGCCCAGTGACTGATACCTCTCTATGACTCACACACACAGTAAAAGGGATGCCAAACATGACACTACCTGTGCCTTACCATGTATAGGCAGTGTACTGCATGCATCCAACATAGTCAGCCCTCCAGCACCATCCTCACAACTGCCTCAGGCACAAGGTAAGTTACTCTTCTGAACAATTAGTGAATAAGGTATTATGTTCTGATAGTATATCTATGGTACTGATGCATGCATGCATGCAAGGGAATTGGGTGGCTGAATGGGATAGCAGCAGACAACTGACAGCTATATGGGACAGCAGGAAATAAATAACAAATATTCCCTGGGGTTGGGTGGGCATTCGAAAGACATGTGTAAATGGGTGTGCCTTCGTTGAAGGTTGAATGTTGAGCTGGCACCTCGGCGTTTGTGAAAATCTGCTGCCAATCATTAGTGGACCGGAGTTCCACTGTGGCGACCCCTAACTGGGAAAAGTCAAAAGACAGCAACAACAACTGGTGTCACCATACTAGGCAGTAGTACTCAAGGTGACAACTCCCATTGCAGTACATGTGGGGAGCAAACTAGCTGGGTGGTCCATGGGTCACACACATGGATGTCATTGAGGGTTCCCATACCCACCAACAGCCTCTCCCAGCAGGACAGGTGTAGATAACCCCAAAGAAAGGTTGGGCAAAGGCCCACAAATGCCGGCAATGGTGAACATCCCCCCTACTGACCTATACTGACATAGTGCAACAGGTCTGGCAGTTGCAGTATAGTTCTGAAGGTTAAGAAGTCTGAAACTGAAATGTATGCCATTGCAATCTAACCTTGGTTCTCTACTGATATGCCTCCATTCTGCAAGATAGGGCACAATACAATACTAAATGGAATCAAACAGAATAAGTGAAATACCAGCACAGTCAGTGCAAATGTGTAAAGTTGTCATGTGTGCCCCCCCCATGCAGAAATGCAGTAACATGTAAGCTTATAGAGTAATATCAGTGGACCACACATTGACAGACCTGTCCCAATCAATGTGATAATTTGCTGCATGTCAGCAATATGCAGGGGTCAATGTGCTAAGTATGTGTGTGGTTAATATTATCTGGAAGTGGTCAGCATGTGCCTTTGGATGTTGTGTCTCTTAGTGGCCTAGGTACAGTACTGTGGTTGACAAGGCCATGTCCCAAGAACTGCAGTGCCAACTAATCTGCCTGTCTGGTACACCTATGTTAGCAGTTGTACACACTGTCCAGATGTCAATATCAGTCACTGGTGGAAAGCTGGACAGGCCATGAACCGGGGTTTATATTAAAACACCGAATGCTAAAAACAGCGAACGGTGTTTCATCGACACATTTTCAGTGAAAGCTGAAAATGTCGAAACCACAGAACAGCGATTTCTTTCCTAGGGAAAGAAATCGCTGTTCCAACCCCCCAAAAAAAAACATTAAACACTTCCAAACACATACACACATACCCTAACCTTAATTACACCCCCCAACAACCAGTAAACAACTAAATACACATATGCACGTAACACAGCCATACATCTAATGAAAAAAAAACAGTAAACATTTTAAAACATATGCACTTACCTTAACCAGCACCCTAACCCTAAGGTCAGTAACTCCCGCACATTTACATAAACAGTTCCAAACACATTCACACTTACCTTAACCCTAATTTTATCCCCCAAAACAAAAGTAAATAGCTGAAAACACATACACACGTAACTCGACCATACATCTAATGCAAAATAAAAAACAGTAAACACTTTTAGACATATGCACTTACCTTAACCCGCACCCTAACCCTAAGGTCAGTAATTATTGCACATTCATGCTCGGGAGCTATACCGGACAAGGAACCACATTACACTTCAGAACATGGCAAAGCAATGAAGCGGTCAAGTGACTTCTTTCCCAGGGAAAGAATTTGCTGAACAGCAGCTTTGCTGTTTTGCCTGTTCGCCCTATATGTTTCGACAAAAACACATTTGACAAAATACATTTTTGTCGTTCTAATAGGAACCTCATGAACAGGGGGCCATACATAAAAACAGTGCACAGGTGGAAGTACCCTACACAATCAGTGCCTATAGTAACTCTCAACTGCACATAACTTTGGAATAATGTATAGAGGCTAGCATCACATTTGTTGTCCCTCTACCATGAAATACTGGTTGTCTCGCCAATCAGTGGCAGACCACAAAAGTTACAGTTATAAAATAGTGACAGACTGCTGATGTCCACACACAAGGTGGGATAAAGAAAAGGTCATAATTATACCTGACAGGCAGGTGCCATAAGCTCCCATATTACACATGCACTCAGGTCACCCCCCCCAACAGCCACAGGTATCACACTGGTCAAATCCGTGTTGTTGGGAATGATGTCAGAATGACCCCACTGAGTATGGGAAGACACACATGATGCAGTGTGCTGAACAGGTGTCCCATGCAGGTGTGTCCCTAGCTGTAAGCAGCACCTTGATGACACCCAGACTGATGGAGCAATAAGAACAGGAAGGAATGCCAGTAACACTTGATCCACTTACCACTGTCACCCCAGGGGGTCCACTGGCTTGAAGCCTGGGAATGTATGAATGACAGAGTGCACTGCCCTGCTACAGATGGCCTGCATTGCTCTCACATGGCCTACAGGCCTCTGCCAAAGGCCCATGCCTCAGTCATAGTGCCATTGTACGGAATGTCATGGTGTCCTAACTAACAACTTAACACAGTAAACAGAAAACAAATGCAAGGCCATGCAGACAAATGCCAGTAGCATGCTTCTCCACATCCTAGGGCAAGAATTGTGGACCAAGCCATAAATACTGCTGGGATAAAGGCTCAACTATGGGGATACTTCTGCAATATTGCTGTCATAATGTTAGGAAGAGGATATAATAACAGAGGGGGTGTAGAAGCATGGATGTCATGGAGAGTGTGAAGTCTGAAACTCTAATGTCTGGTCATACTTCCCCCTGACTGCAAATCCCTAAATGAATAGCAGCATACTTGCTTGTAAACCACAATGTGAAGGGAAACTGACCACATATATGAGGCCTAGCTCTGTATAACCTGAGAGAATCTATACAGTTGAGAGGTATGCCCACAGCAGGATATGGGCATTCAGTTAAGTTGAGAAATGCACAACAAGGGGATCCCCAGCCAGCATACCACCAAGGTGCTGGAACATTTACAAAGACCCATCAGTCAATTGGCTGTAGCCACCCCTCCACAATGGCCAGATTGTGCCAAAATGTCTAGCCTTTGCCTCAGAATATTGGTCTCTGCTTCATTCCTCTTGTATTTCCCTGGTAAATAACTGTGATCAACCAATGATATCTGTCAGTAGTTGATGACACAATACATTACAATGTAAAACAGTACATATGTCAGAAAATCTCTCTGAAAACCAACCATGTTACACAAGCAATGCAGACAGTAATAGGAACCATAGTTACAGTATCCCATCTTTGGCCCATTGTGTCTCTGTATTGGCAACTTATCTACAGATATCCTGCAGAAACAGGTTGCAAGGTATAGCTGTAGCACACAAAACCCTGGATTGGTGTAGAACTCTCCCAGGAGTGGATTCCCACACTCAATATAACAGGCCATACAGGGCATGCTCCTACACTTTGAGAAATGAAGCCCATGTCTGAAATTACAGTGGAACATAGATATCTGTTATTTGCAGATGTTTGAGCACAGACACCAGTATGTAAACTGTTTGGTCTTCACACACACACACACACACACACACACACACACACACACACACACACACACACACACACACACACACACACACTGGCTAGGAATGCACACATATAACTAAGGCCAACATACTACAATATGTCAAGCATACACACACAGAGACATGGGGAAGAGAGAGACAGACAGTGACAGGGTTCCTTTATGAGGCCTTTCCCATCCAGTACACATCCCATAGCCTCACTCTAGAAGATCTGCTGATCTATGTCCCTTAGATGTACATTTGGACAAGCCTCAGACCTGTAAGCTCAATAGTGCACGTGAAACATGCGTAACATGCTAGAGAAAAATAAGTAGATAGGTAGAGGTTCTCATCTCAGTCCTGGCAAATGTGAGTGTGTGTGTGTGTGTGTGTGTGTGTGTGTGTGTGTGTGTGTGTGTGTGTGTGTGTGTGTGTGTGTGTAGGAACTACTGTTTTAGTCCATACCCACCCAGTACACATCCCATTGCCCTATATCACAAGATGTGCTGATGTCATTCACTGTAGAAATTCCTTTTGTTAGCCCACAGCCCTATAGGCTCTGTGGTGCTTGTGATAACTGTGTAACACTATAGTACCAATAACTATTTATGTGGCAGTTCTAATCTCAGTCCTGTCAAATGTAAAGGTGTGTCTTTTTATGTGTGAGATTGTGTGTGTTTGTAGGTTAATGATTTTGAGGCCATTCACACTCAGTGCACTTCCCGTTGCTCTGCTTTAGCACTCCTGCTGATGTCAGTCACCTTGAAAGATCCCTTTGGGCAGCCCTTAGCTGTACAAGCTCTGTGGCACTTGCAATAACTGTGTAATACTATAGTGCAGCAAACTAGTTAGGTAGGAGATCTAATCCCAGTCATGGCAAATGTTAAAATGTGAGTGTGTGTGTGTTTGTAGGTTAATACATTTGAAGCCATTTACACTCAGTACACTTCCCATTGCCCCACTTTAGCACTCCTGCTGAAGTAGGTCACCTTGAAAGATCCCTTTCGACAGCCCTCAGACCCGTAAGCTCAATAGCATGTGCGATAAATGTGTAACATGCTAGAAAAAATAAGTAAATAGGCAGGGGTTCTAATCTCAGTCTCAGCAAGTGTGTTTGTATGTAGGAATTACTGTTTTAGTCCATACCCACCCAGTATAAATCCCATTGCCTTATATCATAAGATGTGCTGATGTCATTCACCGTAGAAATTACTTTTGTTAGCCCACAGCCCTATAGGCTTTGTGGTGCTTTTGATAACTGTGTAACATTATAGTACCAATAACTGTTTATGTAGCAGTTCTAATCTCAGTCCTGTCATTGTAAAGGTGTGAGTGTGTGTGTGTGTGTGTGTGTGTGTGTGTGTGTGTGTGTGTGTGTGTTTGTAGGTTAATGATTTTGAGGCCATTAACACTCAGTACACTTCCCATTGCCCTACTTTAGCACTTCTGCTGATGTCAGTCATCTTGAAAGATCCTTTTGGGCAGCCCTCAGCCTTATAAGCTCTGTGGCACTTGTGAAAACTGTGCACTACTATAGTGCAATAAACTAGGTAGGTAGGGGGTTTAATCTCAATGCTGGCAAACTGAAATGTGTGTCTGTTTGTGTGAGTGTGTGTGTATATATCTGTAGGTTAAAGTATTTTGTGTCCATCCACAGCCAGTGCATTTCAAAGTGTCATACTTTACAATGGCTGCTGATATCACTCACCTTAGAAGTATGTTTGGACACCATTCTACCTATAAGCTCCATGGCTCATGCAATAAATGCGTAACACTGTAGTAGCAATCACTAGGTAGGGGTTTGACTTTCATTCCTGGCAAGTGTGTGTCTGTGTGTGTAATGTTGTGATCCATATCCTTTGGGGGGTGGGTTTTGCTACACTTTTGTGTGGTGCACCCAGTACACTAACAAATGTCCACTGTACAGGGCCTACTGTTGTGGTAGTTGTGGACATTCTGCAGCCCTATAAGCTGTTTTGCATGTGAAATAACTATGTAACAGCATGGAGTCAAATACAAGATAAGTGGCCCTTCTATTCCTTTGATACAATTCCACACTCAGTAACATAGACAAACACACTCATCCAGTCATCAGTCCCTATGTCACTAAGTGGGCTGCAGACTGGCTCATGGATGGAACCCACAGTGTGAAAGCAGCTGACTCTATGTCATACTGCCAAACATTCATGAGTGGAGTACCACAGGGTCTTGTCCTAGCTCCCCTCTTGTTTGTTATGTGTGCCTCTGACATCCAGCCCAATATGAATTAACTCTGGCTAACAATGTTCACAGACAATAGCAATTTAGGGACTGTGTTTACATCCCCATATGTTTACATAGTGCATACAGTCACCACTGACACCTCCAACTGTTGTCAGAACACTGGCCCTAGGCTCAATGGCAAGACGTGTGTCCCAATCCCTTGTTGAATCAATGCGCTTTCCACAAATGACACATCAGTGGTAGTCCACTGGACACAGATGGCCTTATAGGAGGTCTAGGAACACAGGATGACAGCAACCTGTCTTCTGACCACCACATCATCACTGTGCACAGAAAGTCCTTCCATGTGGCACACTGCATAACTAAGGGTGTGTCATCCAGGAATTAATAGGTCAATGTCTCCTTCTACTCTCCCCATTAGGTCAATCATCAGGTACAATGGCCCATTTGACATGTATCTCACTAGACATCTTCAACAACTGGGTAGGCTGCAAGTGTACCTCACATGTAGGACACTAGGCATGAAACAACTGTCCTGTATGGACAGAGGCCAAAACCTCCAAGTGTTCCTGGTCACATCTTGGCTACTTACAGGCAATCCCTGCTTGACTGGCAATGTCATGTCTGCCCAGCTATGTTACAAATGCCATAGCTAGGAAACTCCAGTCTGTATGCACTACATGCCATGGATACCTCAACCGCATTACCACATTCAATAAGACATGCTTGGGGACAGGTCCATAACCCAGACACTGGCCACGTTATATGATATATGTCACATACATGTCAATTGAAGCAACTCACTGGCCCTCTTCAAGAGAAATCCAGATGAGTGGATGGTGAATTTAACTGTCACCCTGGGGATCACTCAAGTGGCAGTAGTTAATAGATGCACTGCTGACAAATATTAGGTGGCATGTACATCCCCCATTGCCATACTGTACAAGTCCTGTTGATGTTGTTCATTTTACAGGAATCTTGGAACACACTTCACCATACAAGCTCTGTGTCATGTGCAATTAAGGCAGAACACATTAGTAGCAATAACTAGATATGTAGGGGTTCTAATCGCAGTGCTGTCAAGTGTGTGCAAGACCAGTATTCTGGTTGCGTGCCTGAGTTAGGAATATATCTATTGTGTGGACATGCTTAACAGTTTTAGGCCATGGTACTCCCAGCACACATCCAATGCTCCACTGTACAAGGGCTGCTTTTTACATTAACTGTAGAGGTATCTGTACACACTCTGCAGACATGTATGTCCTGTGCTGTGTGCAATGGCTATGTAATTGTATGAAATGAGCAGTTACAGAGGCAGGGCTGCTACTCACAGTACTGGCACACTTGTGTGTGTGCATTGGTGTGTATAGCAGTGTTTTGGAGTGTGTACACTCTTGTGTGACAGTAGTATGAAAATTGTCACACCAACTACTCCCATTGCCATACCTTACAGGAGCATGTGATGTTAATCATTATGCATGTAATTTTGAAACACAATAAACTATGAGCTCTATGCCCCCTATGATAACTACCTAACACTGTACTACCAGTAACTAGATGGGTGAGGGATTCAAACCCAACACTGGCAATCATGATCCTGTGTGTGTGTGTGTGTGTGTGTGTGTGTGTGTGTGTGTGTGTGTGTGTGTGTGTGTGTGTGTGTGTGTGTGTGTGTGTGTGTGTGTGAACAGTATGCTCTGTGTTTTGTATCAACACAATACCCTCTGTGTGTGTGGTATTCACAAACCTTTGGTGTGTGCCACCCAGTACACTTACCATTTTCCACTGTACAAGAGCTGCTGACATCAGTCACCTTGCACTTACCTGTATTCATCCCTCAGCCTTATCAGCCTTGTGGCACATGCAATAACTTTTATACAGACCTGTTAATTGTATACAGCTGTTCCCTGGATATGACACAGTCAATGTGTTACCACACTGTCATACCCCTTTTAGAAAATGACTGCAGGGCTACATCCTCCTGGCACACAAACACCTAGAACACAAACAGAATACATTATGGAGACCACATTCAGTCTGTGTTAATAACAGCAATAATGCATCATGGCTGGACAGCTACACACTCTGACTTGTAGCCATTAAACATGCTGACTGACAACACTTTACACAGTATTACATTGATAAACTGTACTAAATTCCCTCTGTGCATCAGAACCATATTAGCATGTCCCTGCATCGATGGTATGGATGACAGGGATGTGGCACAGGTATCATCATATGCACAGTGTGGTGTGTGTTTGCCAGATGGCTAGGCTGAGCCAATTGGTTGACATCACATGTGTGGATAAGGGGGTTGTGTATTAAATGGGCTGTGCAGAGGTGGTGTGTGTAAATATGGATGTGCCTTAGCTGTGATGGTGATGTGTGTGTATGGATGCACACAGTTCTGCCATGTTGCTGCCCTATACAGGGGTATGTTGGACAGCTGTGGACTCTACATGGCAGGGTGTACAGTTCATTGTGTCTGGCCATGGAAAGGGGAACTGGGCCTGCCAGGGATTCCACTGGCACCACTAGGCACAAGGCCAGATGCAGTACTACTCCCTGATGATGACTGCTAGCTGCTGGATCCATGTCCCTGTTGGGACTGGCCAGGACCATGTGCCCATGGCCTGCTGTGTCATGGTGTGGACAGCAACTCCCCTGCAGTCGTGCTGCTGGTACTGCCACTACGGGAGCGGGAGTGAGATGTTGCACAGCCACGTAGACCTTCAGCTGTTCATGGTGCTATCCTCTGTCCATGTGGCTGACAGCCAACTCCTACCACATGCTCTAACACAGGCATCTCATGGTTGAGGACTGCCACCATCTCGGCCAATCATCTGTCCATGACTTCAGCATAATAACGGTGGGCATCTGCAAGTTCACGGATGTTGTCAAGCATAGCGGGAAGATTTGCCATCTGGACCCTGAGAGTTTGTCTGGTGTGATGTTCAATACATGCCTGTGCCTCCATGATGGTCTGAAACATGCATCTGGTGACACCTGCTGTGGCACTTGTGGCAGGGGCATGATGGGCAGCAGTCCTCCTATGAGCACCCCATTCATCCGCCTGTGTGTGACCTCACCTGTTATCTGGCTATGGCTGGTGTCTATAGACATACTTTTCATAGTCACCACACTTTCCTGTCCCATGTCACCACCTGCCAAGTCCCTCATCTATGGCCAGTAGTGATGGGGTATGTGTGGGCATTGTGACTGTGTGCGGGGATGGGATGGACAAAAGTGGGATGCCAACCAATGGCACAGATTCAGCCCCTGACAACCCCGCCTGTGCCTCACTATGCCTATCATCATTGTCAGAGTCTGCAGAGACAGTGACATCATTTTCCACGTGGGAGGGACACCGACCCCCATTGCCACCTGTGAGGGGAAGACAATATATGTAAATTAATACCTGTATGTTATGGTTTACTTAGACACACACACACACACACACACACACACACACACACACACACACACACACACACACACACACACACACACACACACGCACATGCACACAGACAGTTACAGGTGAGGTGGCACAAAGATATTACACAGACCTCACATTACCCAACACTTGACATGCATGACACATGATCCTCAGCATCATGCATTGCAGCCATTCTTCATCCTTGTTACTAACAGTATACATCTCTGGGATGCATGAGTCATGTTAGTAGGTGACATCCCTTCACCTAGCACACACTGCACCCATGTACACATTATTGCTGTGCACCTGTATAGCACGCTGGTATCTAGTCTAGACCATACCTCACAACTGTACAAATCATTGCTGAATGTGTAGATGTCTGGCACTTATGTTTGCTCTGTTCCTCACAACCCCTTTGTGTTTGTCTGACACATAACTGGGATGATATGAGGACGTATGTCTCTAATTAATGACATACATTTGATTTTCAGATCTCATCAGCAGCAGTGAATGTATGTGCAATTAAATCCGGTTACACCAATGACCTTCTGAGCTTAACATGGATATGATAAGCGTACACACCTCTGTTAACATGCCAGCCTCTTGTATGATATAAAATGAGACCACATTACTGCATTTGAAAACATTACACACCTTATATGTGACATATGACATGTGCAATCCAGTCAAGAAACAAACAAATGTGTTAGTTGTGAAGATTCTGAAAGTGATGCATACAATATGGTGGTTGCATAAGTGTGAACACCCTTAAACCACTGCTTTGTTGAAGCACCTGTTAAGTGAACTACAGCAGTCACTCTTCCTGGGAAGGGTTATATTAGCATGGCACATCTTGACTTGGCATTATTTGGACAGTCTTCCCTACAAAGGTCCTCCAACTCTGTCAGATTGCAAGGCCAGCTTATGTGCACAGCCCTTGGAGGTCACACTGGGGGTTTACTATTGGTGTTGAGTCTGGGCTTTGTTTGGCCCAATTCATAACCTTGAGTGTTCAGACAGAGCCATTCCTAGCTAGTTTTGGATGTATGCTTCAGTTCATTGTCATGTTGGAAGATGAAACCCCTCTCCATCCTCAGCCGTATTGCAGATGCTTGACAGCTTTGGCCCACATGTGAGTGTTATTTGGAATTGTTCAGAATTCCCTCCACCATGTCTACAGTCCTAGTTCCAGCTAATGAACAGCAACCCTAAAGCTGGACACTGCCACCAGCAAGCTTCAGCGTGTGGATGGTGGTCCTCAGGTGAAGTGAGGTGTTGCTCGTGCACCACACGTAGCTTTAGGAATACTGTCTGTAGGTTTTAACCTTGGTCTTATGACATCATTACACATTGCAACACATGCCTTTGGGAGACTTGATGTTATGTTTTGCTACCTGTACATAACCCTGGATGGTGTTTGGTGTGGTTAAATGCTTCTGTCTATGTACCCTACCCCATAGGCTACACTTATGCAGAATCCAGGTGATTGTTGCCACATGTAGTATATAAGCAGTACTTTCCAGAGATTCCTACAACTCCCTCAGTGTTGCTGCATGTCTCTTGGCAGCCTCCCTGACCAGTCCTTAACATGTCCTGTCATCTGTTTTGGATGGCCATCTAGTTCTTTTCTGCAGCACTGTTGTCCCATATTTAATCCACCTGTAGATGACTGCACTGTGTTCCATGGTATATGAAATGCTGTGGTAATTTTATTTTACCCTACTCCTGACTGCTACCTTTCAGATATGAGATCCCTTTGATGCTTTGTAAGATGTGTGCAAGCCATGGCTGCTTCTGTTGCAGGCAACTGAGCAAATGTCATGAACATACTGCCTGGACAGCAGACTGTTATGTCATGAACATACTTCTTGGACAGCAGACCGTTATGTCATGAACATACTGCTTGGACAGCAGACCATTAGTCAATGTTATATTGAGTCCCTGTACTTGATGGCAGGTGTATACTCAAGTAGAGTGAATGCTGTCAGTACATCACAAGCTGCCTTAACAATATATTATTTGGAAAGTGTGCAGACATATGCATCCAGCATATTGTAATATTTGTATACACCATATTTGGTGCACTAACATATTAGTCTGTTTTACATGTTAATTGCTCATGTTATGGTCACATTACAGTTTGGAAAAGGTGTGGAATGTAATATTGTGGTCTGTCATTGTATATATCAGCAACGCTTGGCATCTTAACAGGGGTGTGTAAACTGTTGTATCCACTGTATAACATTAATGTTTCATACATGTCCATACTGTAGCCCATTTGTCCCACTATTTTGTTGGTCTCTGTCCAGACATCTTGCACTGATAGGTTGTGAGGTATGCTACAGGAATGTTACATACTGTTCAGATATGCCCCCATGGTTACCACTGTGATGCACTGCAGTTAACACCAACAAAACTGGACATGCACATCATACATTATGGCTAGGTGTGATATTTGTGTGTATGGCAAATAGCATAGCCTTCACATGTACAGGGTATTGACAAACCACAACAAAACAATTCCATACTCACCAGCTACAGGCTGTTGCCCCATGTTTAGACCCGAGGACCTTAATAGTTGTGGGAGAGAGGTACTGTCAGCAGACTCTCATGTGGCCTTGGTACAGGGTGGAAGCAGCATTTCTGCACATTAACAGTGCAAACCCCAGTACTACAAAATATGCTGCCCATCACCATAAATGTGCACTTCTGTGCATTACAAAACACCGTCAACACCTGCTATCTTATCTGACATATGCATGTAGATACTATACAGATACAACTAGTTATGCAGCACTATTCTAATAATGTGCAATGGGGCCTTAGCTGCATGCTCCTCATCCATTGTGTGGGTGCAACCCACCTCCACAATGCTTTCTTCAGCTTCCTGTGGAATGCTTTGGGTGGGTTTCCCAAGGTTGGCGAGGAACTCCTCGGTGTGTGTTAGTGGGGCCTGGATGCCAGGGTCTCCACCTGTGGATAGGCGGTCCCTTGCTATGGCAGCAGCCCTTCGCCAAGCATGGTGTATGAGGTCAGTGGCATGATACCAGATCTGCTCATAAGTTCAGCCATGCAGGCCGACATCATTTACCCTGTGGACAAGAGAGTTACACAGGGCGTTCCTCTCCTGCAGATCTTGTGGTCTTCTGCTAATGAGTAGTGCATGCTGTTGTGTGACTACTTCAATGATTATTGATGTTTCTGCCTCGGTGAAGGCAGGCAGTCTTGGCCTCTGCATTGCACCTGGAAGACAAAAACAGGAAAATACATCACTGGACCTCATACAGTTGTTAAATTGTACATCAACAGTGGATATTAGCCACCACCACTCACGGTTACACCATAACCCTCTAATCTATCACAACAATATCAGCTTGCATTGTACTCCTGGCCCTGATGTATCATATTCCCCCCAGTGATGGACAGTAAATTGCGTAATCCTCTATTCCCCATTCATTTCTGTGTAGAGGGATGATAGTGGCCGTCGTCCATGTGGATGGGGTGTGTATGGTGGCAAGACTGTGTTTGACTATAGTGTGTGATGGAGCTGTGAGCACATGCCTGAGTTCATGTAGGAGGCAGGCAGGGATGTTATCAGGCCCCACAGAGACTTGCTGTTGTTGCCATGAGTAGGAAATATGTATATGCTCACCATTGATGAGGGGAGGGGTGCAGTTGATGTGCATATCCCCCTATACAAATGGGGGGACAGGGTGGTGATGTTCCCACCAAACCTGTCTGATGCAGGTTGCCTATAGCTATGGCATGTGTGTATGAGGTGTGCTTTATCACCAGTACAGAGTGAATTGTGTTGTTGCCTCTGAGACTGACAACATATATGGAGACACCCTTGTGATTGGCCTTGGTGGTGTGGATATGTCTGATTTGTAGTCATAGTTAGCCTTACAGGGAGTCACCTGTGAATTTACATGCTTGCTCAGATAGAGGTGGACTTGCTTCCAAGTTGTTGCCTGCACCTATGTGTCCCTGTACAGCCAATATAGCAACCTATTATGTGGTTTGTGTATTGCTGCTGTCCGCCAAAGAAGATTACTCTACCTTTGTGGAGGCTGGTATTACAGGTCAGGTATTGCTGAGTACATACAGCTACAGTGGATATAAAGTGTACCCACTCCTGTTACAATGCCTGGTATTTGTGCAATTGAAACATGACACCACAATAACTCATTTCAAAACAAGTCTCACCTTTAATTTAACCTATAGTCTGTACAAGTCAATTGAAAACATAACAATCTGTTCTGAAAAAAAACATATACAAATAAAAATCAGTACAATAAGCCGGTTGAATGAGTATGCACACCCTTAATGTCATACTTTGTGTAAGCACCTGTTGAGATGATTACAGCATTGATTCATCTTGGCTTGGAGTTGAACATCATGGCACATCTTCACTTGGCAGTAGTTGCCCACCTTCCTTGCAACAGTGCTACAAATGTATCAATTTGTGAGGGCATCTCTTGTGCACACCCCTATTCAGGTCAACACACTGATGTACTCTTGGATGTAGGTCTGGGCACTGGCATGCACATGCCTAAACTGTACTTTTCATCTTGTGATGCCATTAATTTGTTGATTAGGATGAATGCTTGAGGTCATTGTCATGTTGATAGGTAAAATCCCTCTTCGTCTTCAGCTTTCTAGAAGATGACTGTAGGTTTTATGGCAAAAATGATTGTTATTTGGAACTGTTCATAATTCTCTCCATCTTAACTAAAGGCCCAGTTCCAATTTAAGAAAAGCAACCCCAAAGCATGATCCTACCACCAACATGCTTCACCAGCGGGATGGTGTTCTTTGTATGATGCAAATTGTTGTTTTGGGCCAAACATACCTTTTGGAATTCTGGGCCAAAGGTTTTACATTGGTCCCATCAGACCATGACACATTTTCCAACATGCTATTGGGAGACTTGAAGTAGTGCTTGGCAATGTTTGTCCAGCCCTGGATGTTTTTCTGTGTAGGAAAAGGCTTCCATCTTGCTACCCTGCCCCATAGGCCAGACATATGGGGAATACAGAAGATTTTTGACACATGTAGTACATACACACCCAGGACTTGCCAGACATTCCTGCAGCTCCTTCAGTGTTGCTGTAGGTCCCCTGGCAGCCTCCATGGCCAGTTGTCATCTTGTCGTTTCATCCTTTTGGATGGACGTCCAGCTGTTTTCAGTGTCACTGTTATCCCATATGTTCTCCACTGTTTGATGACTGTCTGCACTGTATTCCATGGTATATCCAGTGTTGTGGACTGTTTTTCTACTCTTTTCCTGACTGATAACTTTCCACACTGAGATCCCTTTGATGCTTTGTAAGCCCTTTGCAAAATATGACTTTTGCTTTAGCAGGCAACTGGGTAAATGTCAAATAAATCCTATTAGGACAGCTTAACATTATTTGTGGTTAATCAGAGTCTCTTTAATTGATGGCTTGTGTGTACCCAAGAAGACAGAATGCTGTGATTATAGCAAGAGGTGCATCAGCAAAGTATTACTCTACATGTGTGCACATGTATGGAACCAGCATATAGTACATATGTTATGTTTAAATTGTTTTCCCTACCAGATTTCTTTGTTTTCAAATAGAATTGTGCAAGTTATGGGTCACACTAAAGGTGAGAAACATTTTGAAGTGATTATCTGTGGTCTCATTTTCATACAGCATACAAACTTGGCATTTCAACAGTGGTGTGTACACTTTTGATATCCACTGTATATAGGTGTTCATATAGCTGTTAGTGGTAGGCATGGACAGAGGGTCATAACACAGTTGGACACTTCTCTGATTACAACCTGATAATCATGCCTGTTGTAGCACCCATATCAATGTCAGGGCAATGCACCAAGCAGTAGCTGTATACATTTATGTCTGTTGTATGCACTGAAACTGATATTATACTCATGTACAACATGCACAACCTATTTACCTGACTGCTTGCAACCCATGGTATTTGTTTTGTGCCTTCCAGATGAACATACGCATACATGCATGTGCCCAAGTGATACCTGGTATACATTTCTGTTCTATGTTAATATGGTACACTGCATTTACAGTCTTGTTGCTCAGTCATGCCACTCAATCTGTTATAGCAGGTCTTATGGACAATGGCACACATAAATGGGTGGCAAATGCACATCAGTACTGACACTGCATTAATATAGCTGCAACATATATAATTAAGTTTTGTGTGTGGTTTGGCTGACATAACATAACTATATGTGTATGTGACTACAGATATCAGGCAGAAATGTGCTTATTGTCCAGCAGAACACCGTGCAGTTGAATGGTATGAATTCACTATATCACATGCAGTCTAACACACACTTCTGCAACAGTACTTTAATATGCACATGCTCTATATAGTTCTCTTAGAATTACATGACAAACGTGTATCATACACATATTCACAGGTAACATATGGATATGAACAATATCCCTGTAGCTGGCCTAGCGGTGGCACAGTCAATAGTGTTTGACAGACACTCCAGTGGTTGCCATATGTGAGCTGTCATTTCCTGGGGTGAGTCAGGGTCCTGAGTTGTGTTCTAAGTCACAGCAGAGAGAAACAGATGCTATGGCCATAGGTGTTGTTCAGCAGGCATCACTACAGCAAGTCTTGTTTTGACATATTCTTTTTAACTCCTACTTCCCATTAGAAAACACATACTACATTCAATTACATGATTGTTTTTTTCATATACCTTTTTTTACAACGCAGTGGGTTATATCACAAAGTTCCTCAAGTTATTTTTGTTTGTTCACTGTAGAATACTGGTTTATAGCTGGTTTGAATAGGTGGTAGCTTGCCTTTTGTAGGTAATGCTCTTGACCAGGTGGTGGCCTGTACACCAACTGGTGTTCCCCACTTGCTAATTGCATGCAGAGCAGCTGTGTAGTTCTTTGAATAGCCAATGTCATGGCAACACAAACCTATAATTGAGTACTTCATGTGGGCATTGTCCCTTTACCTTGCCTGTGAGGAACACATCCTGGAGGTGTGTGAGCTAGAGAGTGTTACAGACAGCAGGTGGGAATAACTCTTACAACAAGACTTGTGGAGACAGGCCAACTAAATGGTGGAGAAGGTGTCAGACTTAGGGACAGAATGTGAGCATTGCTGTTATATTGTTTGAATACTACTAGTTTTACAGGGTTTGTGTGTACATGCTAGTTATGCATGGATTTCAGTCTGACAAAGTTATGTGTCTACATAGCTCTCAGCTGTAGGGCTATCCACATATTGGCCAGAGGTTTGCCTGTTATGTTTGGTCTGTTACCCAGACAGGTGTTGTCCTTGGCAAATCAGTGGCATACTCTGGTGATTGCTATCAGGAAATGGCAATATCCATTTGTGTTTCTGACTTCATATTCCTCAGAAAAGATATGTTGCAACCAACCCTGTAACACCAGCAACTTTCTCAGTATAACAGCAATATTTCAAATATCACCCTGTGTTTGGGGCTCTGTCCACACTTATATGCCAGGCTTTGTCCAGATGTCATGCAGTAAGAGGTTGATAGGTATGGTCTATCATTATTTGGTGCTGTCATTCCTATCATCCCAGTGATGTTGTGGAATCCCACACATATTGTGGGGTAGGGGCCATACATATGAGTGCAAAGGCTGGACAACATGTGAAACCCTGTACAATCAAGAGGTTGGTGTGTTGAATAGTAAGACAGGTTTTAAAATTAGGCTGTTAGAACATGTGAGAAATATTACTAATTAGACGGACAAATGTTCTATAGCTGTAACTTTTCATACATTTCACTATGGGGACGGTAGTGCGTTACAAGGTACTTTTTTGGAAAAGGTCTGTTTCTCAGTTTGATAGAACACTTATAACAGAACCATTGTTATGAAAAGAATCAATTTACATTGTAACATTTGATACTTTATCCCCTAGGGGCTTAAATGAGGATTGTAATTGGAGGCTGTTTACTTAAATACATAATTAAGTTTTAATTGCTTCTTGTATTTAAGGCAAGGATGTTTTGTAATGTTGCAATACATGAAAGCAAAAACACATTAAAACATTTGTGTGGATTACTGGCTGGTTATTTTTCATTTTACTATCTTCAGTCATTTCAGTTATATTGCTGAGGTCAGTGTATGTCTGGCCATTGTGTATGGCCTATTCTGATTTTGTAGCATTGTACAGTGTACTGTGTACTTATTAGTTGTACTGTGTGTGGGGGTATCAGATGTTAGTGGCATGGGTCCCTTTGTATCATTACCAATGTGTTTCTATGTCCATATACTTGTCCCCCCACTTCATCTGGTTTGGTCCTGACTTGTACTAATGTGTTGTGGGGTCTGACAGCACTGCAAGTTATTGACAAATAATGTCTCTCTCTCTCTCTCTCTCTCTATATATATATATATATATATATATATATATATATATATATATATATGTATCATATGAATCATTTCTGATTCCACAGTTTTCATTCCCTATGGTAAACTAACTGTACTGCATGATATATTTGTAAAAACATCACAAAGTGCTACAGCTCAGGTGGCTTAGTGATTAAGTGTTGTGCCTATTGTGTACAAGTTCCTGGGTTCAAGGCTTGCAAGGGCTGTTTGTTTTATTGTTGGGCAAGTGTATATGATTTCCTTTGCATAACATGCCCATATGTGCTGTCATTACAGTAGCAAGGGGTGTGATTATACTGTATGGGATACTTGTGTATACATGGGTGGTTTCACGTTATATGCACTCACACTTCCATTGTACACCAGCTACACTACTGCAGTGACAAAAATAATTCACCATACATTTTACTATTAAAATAGTACTTTTAACACTGCTTTTCCATGTAAAATGTGATTACCTGTTTTAGTACTCAAGCCTTGGTGGATGTCTCCAGTTTGCACTCAAAGACAGCTGTAGGGTACCTCACCTATGATCTTATTTGCTTGTGTCTGTGTATCTATGGTCATTGTTAACAGACTGTCAGGATTGTGTAGAAGTGTAGTGTGAAAATGTTTTTTGGGTTGTGTAAGGTGGGGTACATGTGAGTGTCATGGACCCTTTCTATCTGACTGTGCATACTGCTCCAGTAGGGGACTCTGGAGAATGGTGTCAGTAGATACTAATATACCTGCAGTGCATGTTATCTTTGCAAATGCATGTGTACAGCCCCAGAGCTGGACTTGGATAGTGTTATATCAGTCTGCTTGTAGTGTGGACAGTGCTTGGAAGGTCAGTGCAGTTTCCTTACTGTTCTGTTATGTTCATATATTCATAGGATGTACAGTTGTGTGGCCAATACCTTTGGTCTGTTCCCCATCACTGTTGTGCATTCTTGACACATCAGTGGGATGATGTCAGGATTGAGGTCACTGCATAATAAGGGCACTTGAGTCCCAGACTTGTGATATTTCTGTCAATATATGTTAGCAGTAACAGTGTTAGTACAACAACTTTCTCAGCTTATCTACTCACATAATTTGGAGATGTCTCTATTGTCATGCCTTTGTCCCCTCACTTTGCCTGGCTTGTTCCAGATTCATTGCACTAAAGGACTCTGAGCATACGTCTCCACTGCCAGGCTGTTTGCAGAATATCAATGTGTTTGGCCCATACTTTGGTTCCGTTCCACAGTTTATTTGTATTTGTATGGGAAATCACTGTTATGATCCAAGGATTTATGTCAGTGAATAATGACATACATGTCAGTTCCCATCCTCATATACTTCAGTAGGTTCTGCTGCTAGACACCCTGTTGTACAACTGATCAGTTATGACAGGAATATTCTTATTATGTCCCTATATGTAGCCCATTTCCCACCCTTTGAGCAGCCTTTGTACATTAGTCTTGCACTATGAGGTTGAGAGGTTATAGTTGTGAAATATGGATGCACTGCATGTTATATAACTATATATATATATATATATATATATATATGTATATGTATATATATATATATATATATATATATATATATATGTATATATATATATATATATATATATATATATATATATGTTTATATACACACACACACACACACACACACACACACACACATATACACACACACACACACATATATATATATATATATATATATATATAGTATGTATCTATGTTTCCATATATATGTCTCACCACACACACACACACACACACACACACATATATATATATATATATATATATATATATATATGATTTACCTTCATAAGTGCGTTATGCACTCGTGCGAATCCCCTTTGTGCGAAAGAAGGTTTTCAAAGTGGCAAAACCTCGAAAACATTGTCCAAATGTGCAGTGGATTAATGCACATTGGCATTCGCTCATTGCAGATTCGACATTGTGGGTGCGGATTGCACTATACCGGGGATCAGGCAATGAAGAAATATCTGTTAAGACTACCTGATTGTTTCTACACATATTCAAATCTTCACAGTTACATATCTGACAGTGACTGGGGTGTTGTTAAATAAATTAGTTAAAGTCAGACTGTAAAAATCATCTGGCATTTAAAAACAATGTCAGTCAATAACAAACAGTAATGCAGGAGACTCAAGTATCTAATTTACAAATACTCTAATGTACATTAGGAGGCAAAAAACCATACACAAACTTGTACAGAATTTTGTCTAACTTTATTTAGGCAGTGTTTGCCATTTTATATCATTTACAATCAGCTTTTGCCCACCTCACTGACGTGGTCAGTGACAGGGTCTTTACATCATAGTAACTTATGAAAAAGTGCTGAGATAGTGCTTTTCAAAAATCTTTTCCCATGAGAATATTACAGCCTTGCAAAGCACCTGGTCAATCACAATGTCCTTCCGAGGATGTAGCCAATTCAAGGCTCTTAGATTAGCTCGAATACAGTGGATGAATGTCTCTTTAATACATTTCTTTGTCTCTCTGTTCACCAGCTGGACATTATCTCTGATAGTGCACAAGGCCATTCTTCTGGTGGAAGCAGGAAAAGATACACATGCACACAGATTCATTATTTTCTAACTTTGCAAAATAATCTTTACTGACAGAAATGAGCCAGCCGAGCTGCCAAGGCCAAGTTTCTAATCACACTGCAGCTTATGCTTCAAGCAATAATATGCGAGTTTATTTCTACTATTATTCTAGTAAAACAGAATTAAATGCATTACATATTACTCTATTTTTCAATCTATATATTTCATATATGTTCAAGTTATATATCTAACCACACAACTTATATATGTCTGAATATGTGAATGCATATTTTTCTAACATTCTCCCTCCTGTTAATGCATTTCATTTTATTTGAAACATAAACAATATCATTTCATTTTTTAGCCTTTTCCTTTTCAAGGACTTTCAGCTAAGTAAGTCATTTATTTTATATTTCAGAAAAAGCATCATCTGAAATTAATCTTTCAATTTCAACACTTTGGTAAAAAGTTTTAGTAACAGATATATCAACAAATTTTTGATTAATCTTTTCATGCAGGGAATTTCACAGTAAACACATGCTCCTATTAGGAGTATACCCACACAAATAGCAATTAAATGTTTAATAGGATGGAACCCCACCCCCCCAAACAGATTCTGGAAAAAGTCCGTCAGTGGGTTTGGGCCTGGTTTAGTCATTGCTGATACTTGCTGAATTACCTCTAGGTGGTCATTGATTTTATGTTGGTTGTCTGGAATGTACGCACAGCATTTTTCTTCGTGTACCACCTCTTGCCGCTAGGGTGAAGTAAAGAGCCATTCGATTTTGTAGCACAACAGTTTTATTGCATTCAGTTCATTAGTCACCAATTCTAGGGTGGAAAAAGTTGCATTGCTCATGACTTTTTGACAGCTTTCTCAGCTCCCAGATCGATTTGACTGCTCCATAGGCTGGTGGTATTCCTGCCCTGGATATAACACTGTTGCCCAAGTTCATATGAGTCAATTTACTTTTGTCTTTCACTGAATTATGGCCTTTTCAACCAGCTTCGATTTTACCAACTGGATTCACAGGTTTTTTTCACTGGACCTTCAGATTCTCGAGCTGTTTTCCTTACGTTTCGTATCTTACCCAAAGGTAATTCTGCAGTATGTCTTATTGCTGAAACCAGATAACCCAAAAAACAACTGCCGGACCAATTCTCAGGTAACCATTTATATGCCTTTTTTCCACAAATAAAATCATTACTTTGGTACTAATACGTGTTATCCCTGCATGAAACATTTTTCTATTCTTAATAGACAATTGCTTAGTTAAGACTGGATTGTCACATACTGCATTTAATGTAGTTTTCATTGAACTCAGATATGAATTATGGTTAGTATCACAAACAGTACCCCTACTTTTGACTTTAATGTAACATTTATAAGACATTGTTATATTACCATTACTCCAGCCCACCTGGAGGGTATTACTTTTGTAGAAACATACAACTCCTTTTTGTGTGACAGGTAAAAATAAAGCAATTTTGTCCTGTGATCTCACAGTTTCTGTATAAAAAAACTTTCCCAAGTCTCATTTTATTCCCAGAGGGACAGTGGACATTAACAGTCTCTTATATGTTGTTGGTATAGCTGTACAAACTCAGCAATTTGAAATGTGCATAGTTTCTGTATACACTTGCTTTATGGCCAGGTATGTGTTAAAGTTTGGATGCCAGTCTATAAACAGTTTATCACGTCTTCTCACTTTTACTCGTGTGGTTGAGTGCAGAGAAAAACCACAATAAGAGAAAAATTGTCATATTTAGTCAATAAATGCACTGCCAAAGAAAATAATTATGCAATAGTTCTTGGGTTGCTCTGCTTTTTGTTTGCTTTACTCTTGGCCATTTTGCCCTTGTGTATCAGTCACAAAGTTCTTATTCAGCTGAAAGTTCTTTTGTCTGAAAAAGAGTTAAACTGCAAAACAGATTTATTTATTAACAGTTTCTTTATATAATTAGCTAGTGAACTGTCAGCCTCCAGCTCTGCAGGCATGAGAGCTTTTACTGAGGCACATAATATGCCCTTCCAAATACTACTTCAAAGGGGATCAAACCCTTTACATTTGTTACTGTTTTCATGCTCAGCAATGCTAGAGGTAAACAGCAAATCCAATTCTTCTGAGTCTCACTCATCAACTTCCTTAACTTGTTTTTTAAAATCCCATTGTACCTCTCCACCAGTCCTGCTGACTGTGGGTGGTAAGCACAGTGATTCCTTAAGGAAATCCCAAAAATCTCCCAAGTTGTTGAATTGTCTGATTGACAAAATGTGTCCCATTGCCACTATAGATTCTTTCCGGTATGCCAAATCTAGGAATTATTTCCTTTACTAGGACCTTTGCCACTGTTGCTGCATCCGGATTCCTGGTTGGAAAAGCTTCTACCCATTTTGAAAACATATCTATGATCACTAAACAGTATTTCTTTCCTTTACATTTATTCAACTCTATGAAGTCCATACAAATAGTATGGAATGGATATGGTGGTGTAGGGAAACTCCTTGCTTGTTTTAAATGCTCCTTGTGCATGGTGCTTGTTACAAGTATGACAAGCTGCACAAAATTTTATTGTATAATTTATGTATCCATATGTTTGGAATATTTTATTTACTAACTGTACCATCCCCCCTGTTGAGACATGGCTCTGCCCATGGCTCAACAAAGCTGCATATCTAAATAAATTAGACGGCAATATTGTTTTTTCCTTTGGAAATGTACAGTCCATTCTCAAAAATTGCACCTTGTTTTACCCAGTTTTGTTTTTCTGCTTTTGTAGTAAGCATTTGCATTGTTTTTAACATGTCTAAATCTAAAATCTCAAAGGGTTGTAATTTTTCATTTAAAAATAAAGTTTCTGAGTCTGAGGCTGCTTGCTTTGCAGCTGCATCAGCTCGTGCATTACCTTTGAAATCTTATCCTGTTGTTTTGTATGAGCTACACATTTACAAATAGCTACTTTGGTAGGCAACTGAATAGATTTTAATAGCTCCAAAATAAATTAGCATGATTAATAGGTTTTTTACTGGATGTAATCATTCCTCTATTTTTTTTATTGTTGTGCAAACACATGCACTGTAGAAAAAGCATACTGATTATCAGTATATATGTTTACTTTTTTGCCTTTTACTAAAATACATGCTCCTGTCAAAACTACCAGTTCTGCTGCTTGAGCATACAAGTTGTGTGGCAAAGTTTGTGCTTTTAGATTTTTAGTGTCTGTAACTACTGCATACCCCACCAGATTTTTCCCTGTAGGACCCCTTCTGCATGAGCCATTCACGTAATATGTCACCTCAGCATCATCCAAGGGCATATTTGTAAGATCTTGTCTAGGTAAAGCTAACTGTTTATATGAGGTTGACTCAGCAGTATGGTCATACATGAAAGATGTCTAGCAGGAGAAAGGTATGCAACTTTTTCTTGTAGCAGAATTATTGCAACTGCATGAGGCATTCTCAATGTGAGAGGGTGGAATAACACCACTGAGGCTGAAGCCTGCACTGCCATTGCTGCTGCAACTACTGCTTGTACACAGTGAGGCAAAGATTGCACCACTGGGTCTAACTGTGATGAATAGTAAGCTATGGGGCATTGCTTATCCCCATGTTGTTGCTTTAATACTGATGTCATGTACCATTGCTTACAATTTATGGTCTAAAAAAAACGTTTGTGATAACTTGGAAGTCTTAAAACTAATGAAGAAGCTATTTACTGCTTTAACCTGCAGAAAGTCATTTCTGCTTTTGTTTTCCATCGTAAAATAATTTGGTACCCAGCTTTAACAAAAATTAGTTGTACCTAAGAAAGACATTATTTCTTTTTTAGTTGTTGGTTTGGGTGCTTGCAAAATTGCTGTTTTTTTTTTTTTTTTTCTCTTTTCTCTTTCCCACTATCTAGTATTTTACCTTTATTGAATATCACATATTCCAGGTATCTAACCTGTGTTTTTTTTCCAAAGTTGTAACTTACTTTTGTTTACTTTGTGTCCTTGTATTACTAAAAATTTTAATAATGCTACTGTATTCACCCTGCACTGCTGCTGGGTGCTGCTAGCAAGATGTCATTTACATAAAGTAAAATTTGACTACCTTCTGGTGGGGTAGACCCTGCCAGGTTGCTAGCCATTTTTTGTGCAAATATTATTGGGCTCTCACAATATCCCTGTGGTAGTCGAGTATATGTATACCTTTTACCCTGAAATGTAAATGTAAACCAATATTGACTATCAGGATGTACAGGTATTGAAAAGAAAGCATTGCTTATATTTACCACAGTAAAATACTTTTGTTGTGGCTTTAAATCATTTAACAAGGTATGTGGGTCTGGCACCGTAGGTGCTCTAGGTATTACTGCATTATTTACAGCTTATAAATCTTGTACCATCTGCCATTCCCCGTTTGCTTTTTTTAACAGGAAATAGGGTGTATCACATGGTGAATCAGGAGATTCTACCAGTACTCCTTTTTGAGTAATGCTGCTTATTATAGGCTTAATTTTTACTTTTGCATTCTTTTCAAAATGTATTGTCTTTTTTGTGGTCTAAAAGCTGACTTTGGGGTAATTGTAACTGGTCCTGCTGCTTGAATAAGCCCTACATTTAACTTGCCTGTTGACCACAGAGTTGTTGGAATTTTACACAAGGCCTTTTTTTTTTTTTTAATAAAAATGCTAATCAGCTGTCCTTACTAGATTGCAAGTGTACAGCTGTATGTGTCTGTGTCAACCAATTCAGTTTTGTTTTTATATCCCTTGTCCTGACATTTTTAAATCAGTCTGTTTTTCCATTTTGTTACCTTTTTTTCTAAGTCTGCCCATTTAACACTTTTGTTTTTTTGTCAAGCTGACATGTGGCAGTCTATTGGACTTATACAATCTCATGAACTCCTGAGGTAATGAACAGCTTACTACACTGTTTCCCTCAGTATCCCAGCATAAAGTTTGTAATATTAATTTGTCAGCAGGATTTTTACTTATATTCCTTATCAGGTCCTGGTGTGCTACAGTAGTATGGAGTACAATGTAACAAGTGCTGCTGATCAGTGTCAAGGGAGGGTACCTTACTGATGGCTACGTTTATCAGTTCTTTGGTTACTGCCCCTGGACCAATCATAACTAGGTCCTGGCTGTACCAATAATAGGCTTCACCCCCTGATCACACCACAAGAGCATCCATTTATCTTTGTGCTTTCATACCCTGCATGGTAGGAACTACTGCTATGCCAAATATCTGCACAAGGTCTTTTCCCAGTAAGTTTACTGGATATTTTTGCAGAAACTACAATTTTACTTTTCTGAGTCATACCTGAAACAGGGTCAGTTATTGCTATATTATGGGAAAGTGGTTCCCTGTATAGCTGTCCATTTGCTGCTTTTACTAATATATAATCAGGTGATTCAGAATGTTTTGGTAACTTGGAGGGATGTATCAAAGTCCGTGGCGCTCCTGAGTCACACAGGAATTTGACCTTTCTTCCCTCCACCAGAAGTGTTACTTCTGGTTTTGTATTTGCTAGGTAGAGCTCCAGGCTCAACAATGCTAAATCTAAAATTTTATTTTCATTTTTATCCTCTACATCTGTTTGTACTTCCTCTATTCCCTCTACTACATTCACATTTTCTTTTTGTTTATTAACCTTTCCTGATGATTTTTGGTTATTATCACTATCATATAGTCAGTCCACATCTCCTTTATCTTCTGTCATTGCTTTCTTATTTTGTTTATAGTCCCTAGCTAGATGCCCTTTTTACCTGACTGTAATACAAATACTTCAGCTCCGTCTTCAGCAGTGAAGACTTGTGCCTTTTTTTCCCTTTTTACTATTAAAGTGTCTTTCAGTACGTCTAGCATACTCAAGTAAGGCTTGCAGCCTGCTTGTTCAGTGATTTATCATATGCCTTGTAATAAAACTACTAACAGAGGCAATGCAACCTTTTAAAAATGTATTTTTTAATTGTTGTTTTAAGCATTTTAATAATCTAGCATAATATCCATCTACTGTCTCATTTTCCTGTTGTATGCATTAATTAATGCAAGTCCAGTCTGCTCTAAGTTTTCATTTTTCAGAGATTCTGTCTGTTAGACCTTTCACTCTGTTGTCTAAAAATGTTTCAGAATTTTTTAAGCTTCTGTTTTTTTACAATTTGCTTCCTCAATCCACCTATGTGCTTGAGGTATGCCTAGTTGGTGCTGTTTTTCTTTTGCCTGACGCCCTGCATCAGATTAAAGCTTGTTTAAGGAGTTTAACTAGTGAAAGTTTATCTAGTTTACTATCAAATTTATAGTTGTTAACACATTTTGCAAAATATCTCACATTATCTGCTTACTGCAATTGCATATGCTTCACATTATCCGTTAGGGGCGGATCTCGTGATCTCTTAGTGCACTGATCTCCCATGTCTTAAAAAGACTGTTACGTAACCCTTTTCTTGTACCACGTGGTATCTTATTTCCCCATATCCACAGTAGTGTCTAGAATGACTGTTTACTTTGCTTTGTTATTCCCTGATCTATGACTCAAGATACAATACTTCGACTCTCTCTCTCCCTGCTATCACAAACCTTAGCAATAGCACAGTGTAACCTGGTCCCTGATCTAAAACAAAGACAAAGAGGGAAATTTTTCTTACCTGAGCCTCCCGCTTTGACTGTCTTTTTTTCCTTGGGGCCCAGTCTTCCGCTTTTCAGCCACAGATCAGAAAGTGGACAGCCTCTTTACACACAACAATTCAGTCGGAGGTCTTTTCACTTTAAGAAGAACCATTTTGTTTCGGCAGCTTCTCCTGCAGATTTATCACCACTCATGCACTCTGTGACCTGCAGCTTACCAAGGGAATTCCGCACGATTAGGACCAAAATGTTAAATAAATTTGTTAAAGTCAGACTGTAAAATCATCTGGCATTTAAAAACAATGTCAGTCAATAACAAACAGTAATGCAGGAGACTCAAGTATCTAATTTACAAATACTCTAATGTACATTAGGAGGCAAAAAACCATACACAAACTTGTACAGAATTTTGTCTAACTTTATTTAGGCAGTGTTTGCCATTTTATATCATTTACAATCAGCTTTTGCCCACCTCACTGACGTGGTCAGTGACAGGGTCTTTACATCATAGTAACTTATGAAAAGTGCTGAGATAGTGCTTTTCAAAATCTTTTTCCCATGAGAATATTACAGCCTTGCAAAGCACCTGGTCAATCACAATGTCCTTCCGAGGATGTAGCCAATTCAAGGCTCTTAGATTAGCTCGAATACAATGGATGAATGTCTCTTTAATACATTTCTTTGTCTCTCTGTTCACCAGCTGGACATTATCTCTGATAGTGCGCACAAGGCCATTCTTCTGGTGGAAGCAGGAAAAGATACACATGCACACAGATTCATTATTTTCTAACTTTGCAAAATAATCTTTACTGACAGAAATGAGCCAGCCGAGCTGCCAAGGCCAAGTTTCTAATCACACTGCAGCTTATGCTTCAAGCAATAATATGCGAGTTTATTTCTACTATTATTCTAGTAAAACAGAATTAAATGCATTACATATTACTCTATTTTTCAATCTATATATTTCATATATGTTCAAGTTATATATCTAACCACACAACTTATATATGTCTGAATATGTAAATGCATATTTTTCTAACAGGTGTCATGCAATCATGCTTGCTGGGTGTACTTGTTGCATACTCTGCTGGGGTTTCTATCTGTCTCCCTGGTTATTGGCAGAGCTGATCACTAGTCATGACAGCGTGACACTTGAGGGACATGTACTGGAACAAAGTGCTTGGTGTTTGTACTTATCTTGCTGTCATTTGCAGCCTTGGTGTTGGACAGTGGATGTGTTGTACACAGTGTGTGTTAGTAAAGATTTATCATAACTAACAGACATTTACTTACCTGGGAGACCTGTGGACAAACTTTCCATTAATAGTACCTGACTGTTTCTACACAAATTCACATAATTGTTCTGTGAAAATATACTTACAGCTTACTACCACTACTGGGATTCGAACTGTGTCTGTTTGTGAAAAAAAAAGTACTACAAGGTTGTGTTTCATCATAATGAGCTACTGATGAACTGATAACTTTTGTTTGACTTATTTCTCCCTAGTACTGTCTGGTTTGTGCAATCTGACCTTGTAGTTGTAACATTCAGGGATGGCAGATAGTTCTTGTACTGTGTATTCATTAGGGTTACCACCTTTTCCTCTTTGCAAGGGACAGTCCCACTTTGGGCAAATGTGTCCTGAGAATAAACCTAGGTAATGACAACTGTACTGCAATTTTCAGACAAAATATATGTGTTGACTTTTCATAAATGGTTGCATACAACAGTTATTTTATACCAAAACACATAAGTATCATACCAACTAGCATAAGCAACTCCAATGCAATACAATAATCATTTATTCTGGGAAGGAAGTGAAATTCTGTCCTTTTCAGTGGCCATAGGTATGTTCTGTCATACAAAATCTCACATTTCACTAGAAATGTAATGCTATGGACATTTGCAAAGCTGCCAACACTAGTATTCATACTTTGACATAATACATTCTGGGAAGCAATTGATTAACACAAAGCACTGCTGCATGGGATAGCCTTTTCTATTTGACACATTCTATTCAGGTTTCACATCTTGATGCATGGCACATTTCATTACTCTGATCACCTGTTTTCAAACTCCACAATCTTGGCAAAATGGGTCGCAATTCATTGTTGCAGTCAGAGGCATGGTTGCTGTGCAGAACCTGTTCACATTTACATTCCTACCACAACATAACTAAGTAAACACAACAGTCTGGGGTTTTAGTTTGAATCGACAGTGCACAGAACTTTATTAACCTGATAACACTTCTTTGTTCTACTAATATTTGCTATTTATTTACCCTGAATACTACCAGCTAAATTTTTACTCACCAGCCTCCCGGCGCAACCTTAGCAACCTGCTCACATGAGCATTGATGTTTGTGGCCCTCTCATCAGCAGCTGTACAGGAGATAAAGAAGCAATCATGCATACCTATCACTTGGATACTCAAGCTGAACTTTATTACGCAAAATAATTGATACTGATACTTACACACTTCTGGGACATTCTCTGCCCATGCATCTTGGGTCCTCTGGTCCAAGAGCTCCCTCTTCATATGCTTGAGGTCAGCATAATGGTGCCAGACCTGCGCACCAGTTTGAGGGATGCCAGTAGCTCTGGTGAGATCATGTGTGAAACGGTCCCAGGCCTCTGCTTTGTATTGGGAGACCTGGTACTGGTCCTGCAGCAGTCTCCCTTCATGTTTTTTTACAAGGAGTCCAACCATGACCCTGGACTCTTGAATGTCCCAGCGCTGCACCCAAAAGTGTGTACCCTCACCAACACCTGCCATAGTCCCTACAGTGATGAGCTACAACTGGTTCTGGCTGTATTCCCCCCTGCGAGGTTTAAATAGGGCTGACTTCCCATCCTTTGCCATGATTGGATGATTTTGAATATGCTGAGCTAAGCTAAGCTACAGGCAAACCTGCTAAGCTAAGGTAAGCATTGCTTAAAGGGGTAGATGCTAAGCACTGCTTACCAATGCGCAAATGCTTCTTGCTTAGCATTTACATTTAAGGAATGCCTACACTGGCTAAGCACTGCTGAGCACAACTTAGCATTGTTCAGCTTTCATTTTATGGACTATCAGGATTGTGGGGTTCATTCCTCATTAATGACATGTTATGATATGTATGTTGACCTTTCATAACATCCCCTATGTGCTTTCATGACATTACATTTTGTGTGACTATACTGTATGGGACAATTGTGTTTATATGGGGGTTTCACAACTTTATTACACTGACAGCTCACATTTGGACTTACTACGCTGCTCTGGTTGACAAATATATGTTATTTACTACCCAATTATAAAAAAAACAGTACTGCTTTCACATATAGAAGTGAAATGTCTTCATTGGGGATTGAACCATGAATGACTATATGTAACACAGATGCTCTAGCCACTACACTATCATGCATTGCCAATTTTAGCTGTACATTTCTATTTAGCTACTTGTGATGTGTAAGCTAGGCTGAGCATAGCTGCATGACACGCACACCTGCTCTGCTATGCTTAAACTTTATTGCAGACAGAAAAAAAATAATAAATATGTGTTTTATTTTATTAACTGTAGGGATATGCACATTGCTTTCTGCATCTTAGAGCAGGACATCTGGACAACTACATCATACATGGGGGAAATGGTTTAAATATTCCTCTCAGGAGCATGCTTATATATTTGGTATGCCAGCATGTACACTGGCATGCCATTCTGGACATATTATCTATGCTGGACCATTGTGGGGGGTTGTACTTTTGTGTTTTATTACTTGTTTTGTCCACAGACACTATGTTGGCATAACAGTGTCCGCAGAGACTGTAGGTGCTTTGGAATTGCCATACGGCAATTATGCATTCCAGAATTGGTATATGGCAATTCTGGAATGCAGGGGGATGTGTACTGTGCGAGCACTGCTTGGACACCCCCACTCTCATACATGAATTGTGTCCGTGTAGATAACACAACAGCATGCCTTCATGAATATGCAAGGTGAGCTGCTGTTCTACATGGCCATGGTACACTCCATGCAAGAATAACACTATTCTTGCACGGAGTTTACTGAATCCCAGGGAATATATTTAACTTAATCTTGGATAAAAAACAGATAGCTGGATGTCTCCTTATAGCACACAGAATTAACACAGCTTCATAATTGGGCAGGTAGGACAGTCTGTGAGGTATAGTGACATTTGCTGATAAAGAAACCGTCTTCATGCCATAACTAACTGTCAGTAATATTGCCACATGTGACAGTATCCCCAAATGGACAGTAATAGAAGGAACACTTAGTAGCATTGCAAAACTATTCATCCGCCAACCTAATACAAGACATATTGAACACTATGCGACCAAAAATCAAATGACATAAATTAATAAAAGTAATAAAACATTGACTGGAAATTCAGGAAGTACAAGAACTACACAAGGACCTACCAGGAAGCAACTTGAACTAACTTGTGAAAGAAGGTTCAAGACCCAATCCTTTGTCTGGAAAAAGTAAAATCCTAGATGTAGGTTTCCCAATTGTATCTGATAAATTATCAGCCCTTTATATTCTCCCGCTCACAATAAATGACCATTGTCCAGTTACTACCTGAAATTTAAAATTAGAAAGCTACATATTAGACTCAGACTAATCAGTACCATTCCCAAAGCCAGTGAATCCCCATGGGAAATAGGACTACAGGTCATAAACTAATGACCATACAATGTAAGCTATTTTCTCTAAAAATAGTGAGTGTGCAGTAAAAAAAAAAAAAAAAAATATATATATATATATATATATATATATATATATACAGTTAACTAGTCTTCCAAAAACACAAATCAAAACCAGAGACAATGGCTGGACTGGAAAGTATAATAATAACCATAAAAGAGGACATTTTCAAAAGCTTGGCAATGGCATCAGAATCAAAACCAAAAAAACTAAAGTGACCTACCTATACTGTCTGCAAGCTAATCTACTCAGAGAACTAAAAAGCTTCTTGCAGGATATTAGGAAAATATGTACCAAGAAAGTGTATCCAACACTTACCAAAAATGCACAGAGCATCAAAAAAATGTCAATTGAATTTAAAATACAACATATCATCTCCTTCTCACCATTCAACAAAATTTAGTAATACCATTCCTCATTCACACCACAAACTACTGCAAAAATACATTTCATACCCCTGTCAGCATTTATGTCTTTTCCAAGAAAGACATTTAGGAACTATTAGATGAAACAGGCTACCATTACAACCCTCATTTTCACATCTAATACCCCAAATTGCTAAGGGTATGTAGACCATCTTAACACTGCAGGATATATATGATCTCACTGGTAAATCCATTCCACTAATTTTTTAACGCTCACTTATACTGAAAGTCCCCAAAGTTGCAACTTCCACCATAGTCACTGTCTGCTGACTAACTCTCAACTCTCACCTATAGCCACAATTCTGGAGAAGCTAAACTGCAGACAAATATTATAATATATTCAAAAGTACCCATAGAGTGGCGCACAACAATGGTTATTCCACTCCACAAAGGCGGAGCCACAACAGACCCCGGGAACTATCACCCTATAAGCCTGACTAGCTTGGTTTGCAAAGCTATGGAGCACATCATCATGGAACTCATTAACAGAGACATTGGGAATCTCCAAACACTGGACCCTACCCAGTTCAGCTTTGTTAAGGGCAGATCATGCTTCCTAAACCTGGTGGACTTCTTTGAGACAGTTACCAAGGCTATAGACGAGGGAAAGGTGGTACACACAGCCTACCTAGACCTCACAAAGGCCTTTGGCACCATTCCCCATTCTGGTATTATAGAGAAGCTCACCAGCCTGAACATAAACCCCTACATCACAAGATAGGTTACACACTGGCTCATGGACAGAACCCACATGGTAAGAGTTGCGGGAGCTAGGTCTGACTCTAAACCTGTTACAAGTGCCATTCCCCAGGACTCAGTCCTAGGACCCCTCCTGTTCGGCATATACGTCTCAGAGGTACAGGCAAGCACAGGAGGACTATGGCTGACCAAGTTCGCAGATGACTGCAAACTAGGGGCTATAACTGACTCTCCGGCTGACACAGACATCCTCCAAAAGGGTCTTACTGAGACGGATACCTGATGTGAAAATCATGGCCTCAAGCTAAATGCCAAAAGTGCATAGTCATCCCTTGGAAAAAACAAAGTACACACAAACTACCACATAGGTGATAGTCCCCTAAATACGGAAGATGTAAAAAGGGATCTTGGGACCCAAGTAGATAGTAAACTCTCCTTTGATAATCACATTGCCAATGTGGTTAGAAAATCCTTCTACATGGCCCACCTTATCACAAAAGGGTTTGCATCCAGATCAAAAGAGGTCATTGCGCCCCTCTACTCATCGCTCATTAGACCCATCATAGAGTACAATGCCCCATTTGGGATGTATCTTACAAGACACCTGCAACATCTGGAAAGACCACAGAAGTACCTCACCAAGAGGATCACTGTCCTCAAACAGATGCCCTATGCAGCTCGACTGAAGAAACTCCAGCTGTACTCAGTTGCATACTGCCTTTTCAGAGGTGATCTTAGGCCTGACATACAAGGCCATGTCCAACCCAGAACTGATGGACATGCTCTACCTAAAGAAAAACTTATCCCCTTGAGCCACACACTCTAGGGATCTAAACCTCACCACAACAATAAATAGGACGTGCTGGAGGGATAGATTCCTGTCACAGAGACTTCTCATGCTTTGGAACAAGATTCCAATCTACATTAGGCAGAGCTCCTTGCTAACACTCTTCAAGAGAAACCTTGATGAGTGGATGGGAAACAGAAAGTTTACCCTGGGGATCACTTCAGTGGCTCTGCTAGACAGAGGCACAGGGATCTAATCTAAGGGGGTGGCGAAAGCCAACACATTCTGTCTAGGCTTATAAATGCCTTCGGGCAGATAGCCTAGTACCTACCTATGAACCTATGAACCTAAGTATGTCATACTAACAGACAGACAATGTAGATTATGTCGCAGCTGCAGTACATTAACAATACCACATACCTTTACTAACCAAATATATACTGCTATGGAAAATGGAATATACAAAGATGCTGTTTTCCTTTATCTTAAGCATACCTTTGAAAGCTCACAACACTAGCAAATATATATGCAGTTATTATAGGGAGCCAGATCAGATCTAGGGAATTCCTGCCTATGTTATTCTACTAAAAACTGAAACAAAATGCCCTGCGTAGGTACTGCACGGCTGGAAAGTGCCATGTATGAAACAACAGTAGCCAGCAGTTGAAGTGTAAGGAGACATAAAACAATAAATCTAAGGTATAGAACCATAAGACTTTATTAGTCACATTAAGGTATAGAACCATAAGACTTTATTAGTCACAAACCGGTTTCGGCATATCCATGCCTTCTTCAGTGTGAAGAAATGGACATACTTGGTAATTTGTGACATACATATTTAAAGACAACCTCGACCAATAGGAACATAGTATGTTCCAATAACTTCATAAATATTCATGAACCCATTGAAAATGTAAGATCTAACTATATTAATAATATAATAATATATGTAAAGGATCCCAAACAGGTTACAACCACTAGATAATAACCTAATGATACATATTAGAAATCTTAATATACCAATCAAACAATAATCAGCAAAAAATTGAAAAAATAGAAAAAATATATATCAGTATATGTATACTTGATAATATGCCCTAATAAGCATATACAAAATGACATGATACTATTATAAATACTTAGGGTAGAAATTGATGAAAACAGAAATAATAAAAAATAATAAATAATAAATAATATTAGTGAACCTTGAGAAAAAGTATGTAAACCCCAGGTTTCAAACACAACAAAATATGTTGCATATATTCCACATCATATGATCACTTATAAATGGTCATTCAAGCCCGGAGAAAGTAGTGCACCCAGTGTAATATCCAATATCTTTCTTTATGATTTAATATGCTATGCCACCCTTGGGTATTGCTTCTATCACCTAATATTCTATCGATTATCATAAAAGAGAACTCAGCATTGCTATGTTTTAACACATGTCGATACAATGCATTGGTTTCCTTTTTGGTCTTAATATCAATGCGATGTTCATTAATACGGGTTCTAAGTGGTCTGGAAGTCTGGCCCACATAAAAGGCCGAACACCTACAACTGGCCAGATAGATAACCCAGTTACTGCTACAGTTCCCAAAGACCTTACATTCAAAAACTTTACTAGTATTCTGACTAGAAAATTGTTTTGATTTATAGACCTGTTTACAGGAACTACAGTGGCCACATGGACAAGTACCAACCAATTCATCACCAGACATAGTTAGTTGTTTGTGGATGGCCCCACCACTCTCAGTATGTTTAAAGTGAGAAAACAGGGACCCCAACGTCTTGCCTCTCCTATATGTAAACTTGCATTCTGAATCCAAAATGGTTCTCAGATAATCATTAGCCAAAAGAATATTCCAATATCTGTTGATGATCGCCCTAATGGCAGTATAATTTCTGCCAAAGGTGGTAATGAATCTTATAGTGGATCCCGAAGATGCCTGATCTCGTTTTTTATATTTAAGTAGGGAATCCCTGTCCATGTTATTGGCAGCTTCCCAAGCCCTAGAAATATCCTGATGTTTGTATCCCCTGTGGACAAACCTCTGATATAACTCCGAACTTGCTCTTTGATAATCAGGTTGTGAGGAACTTATGCGTTTCATGCGCATAAACAGTGACCTAGGGATGTTCCTGATGGTGTGGCATGGATGCATACTTGAGGCATGTGACTAATAAAGTCTTATGGTTCTATACCTTAGATTTATTGTTTTATGTCTCCTTACACTTCAACTGCTGGCTACTGTTGTTTCATACATCCTACTAAAAACCACACTATATTCAGTAATGTGCAACTATTATGACACATATAGACACTTATGTAATCACTATAACTCATTCCCTCCAGCAGAGCTCTTTTGAGTGTGTACCTTTAACGTGAGGCTTTAAAAAATGAAGTTATCACCTTACAATTCTTACAAATACTCAGTGACAAAGGTCTAATATCAATAGAATTGTGTTTGCCATCATTTATGCTTCAAGATAAAATATTCTGATATCTTGTATGTAGCATGGTTTTATTAATGCAGATATGAACAAGCAATATTTGACACCTATATGTGCTGTAGGAAGTAATTGCAGAAATGCTTGGAGGTGCACTTGGCTGTAATGAGATAAATATGTGAATAAAAAGTGCTAGTATCCCTGTGCACAATACAATTATTTTTGTAAATAACAGTTCTGTAAAGTGGTTCTTTTGCAATTTTTTAACTGTATTAGTACTTGTGTCCTTGTACAGAATGCAGTATTTTGTGTAAATATACATATATAAGCCCAGCTATAGTAATTATTGAATTGTAATTGATAGTTATTATGTAAGATGAATGCAAATATTGGTTTGAAACAGGGGGTAGCATGTTTTGTAAAAGTTTATTTTTAAAAATGTTTACTGCCTGTTGTTCCAGATCATAGGTGAAAATATTTACTTACCTGATTAACAAAGTCTGATAAATCTATCAAACAGTCAATTAACATGAAAGTATTTTTCATACTCAATGGTTGAGATATCTTTTTATGGTGAGCTCTGATGCAGTTTACAGTTAATTAATTTGCTATGACTTCAGCATCTGAGCAAAAAAAAAGATTTGTTCAAGAACTACTTTAATGTTTTTTGAATTACCTTAACAACATGACCTTTGTATTATGCTTTAACAATGTTGTCTTAGACAGGGTGCAGAGCAGAAGGAGTCCAATAAGGTTCTGTGCTTGGATCCCCGCTATTCATGTTGCTTATCTGTGGTCTGCCTTATAACTTCCCAAATATCAGCTTCATACTATATAGGTTCATAGGTTACTACTAAGCTATCTGCCCTTGTGGGCCATTTTAAACCTAGCCACATTTCCCAAACCAAAGATAAGAATCAAGCCCTGTACATTGTGTCAATGAAATAAACACCTTAACCATTATGCCAGCTGTGATGACCCATCACTGGACCAGTAATCAAGGAGCCTCAATCCTCACAACTGGGAACAGTGGGGGATGTACACTGGGGAGATAACAGGTACACACACAATATTTCCAGATACAGCTCTCTGCATCAAGTGCAATTTCCCTTAAGAGCATGCATAAAGTACAGTCATTCTGGGGCTGGTTTTTCCCTCTTTCTGCAGATTCACAATAAGACTCAACACTGGCACTGTTATAGAGTTGAGATCTCAGCTGAATGACCAAGCCAAGACCTTCTAGCAACCTCTCTGTCCAACCAGTGCTTTGAGTCCCTGCCCAAAGTAGCTGACACACACACTCTTTGAGGTTTGATTTACACAAACATACACACACACTCCTGGGAGAGGCTGGCACAGGTTTACTAGCTATTATCCCTTCTGCCCAGGCTATAAAGTAGTTACCACTGCCACCAGTTAACTCCTTATCAGCTACTTTAAGGCCCTTAACAAAAGGTGTCCAATCTTACTGTGTAATATCAATACTAAGAAAAGTGGTAGTTTGATCAAGAGCAAGGCTATTAGGAGTGGCCCACACAGTGCCACCAAATAAATATGCAAGTACTCTCAAAACTTAAATGCCACAATGAAAGGTTTAAATATATTTAATAATAAATAATAAAAGAACAAGAAAATAGTAAATATATATTCATAGTGACACTAGAGTTCAAAATCACAGGAAATATGTAAAACAATGTTAAAGGACAGTCTCAAATAAATAAATAAATAAATACATCTAAACTAAGCTTCAGTATATTCCTGACTGTATCTAAGATAGTTACTATACTCTAGAGACTTACTTCATTAGAGCAAGGCAGATGTTATGGTGAATGGTTCTTGTCAGGTCCAAGATAGAATACAGAATGCTCTGTCTCTCTAAGAGACTTCTCAAATTAATATCTCAGATATTACTGCTGGGATAACTTACAGAATAACATCATTTCTTGTCATCTGACTCTATCCCAGGTGAAACCCCCACTGATGGAAGCTGGCAGTATTTAGCATCTACCTGTGAAAATACATAGACCTCAGATCTTTGTAGATGCTGGAAGTCATAAAACAACTGCATTCCTCCACATTTCAAGACTACTAATTATTGCACCCTAAAGACAATACAAAAAGCTCCTTAGTACAGACATTATATTTCGAGCTCCCTTGAAGCTGAAAGATACCCCCCAGGATTCAATAAGCTAAAAAGTCTGTGCAGGAATAGTGTAGCCATTCCTGCATGGAATATGGCTGCTGAGTGATTCAGTAAATAAGACTGGGGATGTGCACGAGCCTGCTAACACTATTCTGCCATGGACATGACTGGGTTATGCTAATGACCTCATTTGCTGGTGAAAACAATGCAAATGAGGTCAATTAGTGATCCAGTAAGCAGGCAGGCATCCGTGGCAGAATAGTGTAGCATGCAGCAATGCATTTGGCTACTAGCCGAATACATTTCTGCAAAAATCAAAACAGAGGCATGACATCTCAATCTAAAGCATGTATTATAATCCTTAGGCATGCCAATGTCAAATATATGGCCAAAAGCATGGAAAAGTGTTGCAAAATAATAAAAATCAAAGTTTATTTTTTTGGCCGATCTCGACCATTTAAGCATAGGGCAGCGGTGCGGAAACGGAATCGTACCGAAAATGAAATAAAATGCGATAAGGCAATTTTAAGTGAAATCTGCATTTTTACCATTATAGTCTATGGTATGCAGAATCAAAACAACAAGAGTGAACAGTGGTTGCTAAGGGGAAAGGCTCTTGTGTAGTGCTGTAACTAGGGACTAAGGCAGTGGGGTATGCTAATGAGGGAAATTTACTGAATCACAAAAATAAGACAAGTGACAAACTGCACCTAACTGTGCAGGAGCTATAAGGCAGTGGTGTAGGCAGGAGAAGCAGCTGACATGAAAAGGGGGTGTGTCATGCTTGGTGTAAGCACATTGGAGCTCCATGGCTCACATTTGAGCTTAGCTAAGCACAGCTGAGCAAGGGGATGTGTCAGAGGCTGTATTGACTTACTCCATGAAATGAAAAGCATGTTCGTGTTCAGGAAAGGGTTGGAAAAAGGAAAAAAAAGAGAAATAGCAGAATAAAAGCAATCAAGTACAAATAACATAGCTGGCAGGTGGAATG
Organism: Protopterus annectens; assembly: GCF_019279795.1. Lineage (NCBI taxonomy): Eukaryota > Metazoa > Chordata > Ceratodontiformes > Protopteridae > Protopterus > Protopterus annectens. The sequence continues at coordinate 1,899,182,621 of NC_056733.1, read as the reverse complement.
CATCATAGTCAGCCAATCATACAGGCAGCATCTGCAGCACAACAGTATAAACTATGCAAACACCTTCCACTCTGTTTTTCCCACTAGTCTGCACCATTGGTGTACACATGTGGGGGAATTTTTACTGAAAAAATGTTAGGGGCTGCCATTGCTTTGATCCATCAGTATGTGCTAGAGGTTGAGGGCAGTGAAGAGGATAATTCTGACAATCGCCTCAGACCAAGGAGGAAGAGAAGAGTGTTCAGACCCAGGGTAACTTACCAGGGGCTACATGATCTGGAGATAGTAGAGTGTTACATGGTGGAGAGAGACATACTTCAGCAAATTATTGAGCTGTGCCAGCCTCAACTCATACCCAGAGCCAACAGAGGAGAACCCATCCCAGTGGATACCAAGGTATGTGTAGCCTTAAGAATACTAGCTACAGGTACTTTCCAAAGATCTACTGGGGACATCATGGGGGCCTCACAGGCATCTGCATCCAGGGTACTCTGCCAATTCCTGGATGCCATCTTACCACATGCCAGTGAGCACATTTGCTTCCCCAACACCCATGAGGAGAGGACCAGCAATATGCATCTCTCCCACCATGTAGCAGAATACCCAGAGGTACTGGGTGCAATATACTGCATGCACATCCACATCAAAGTACCACCAGGTGAATATCATAGGGTCTACATAAACTGCAAGGGCTTCTCCTCCATCAACTGCCAGGTCATGTGCAATGCCCAGGGCATTATCATGAATGTGTGTGCTGGCAGCTCTGGAAGCTATCATGACTCCCACATCTGGCATTCTTCACAGCTGTACCAAGCATTTGCCATCGAGGACATCCCGTATGGCCATCTGGTTGGGAATACTGGCTATGCACTGGAGCTGTAGATGATGACACTCATTAGAGATGCACACACACCCACTCAAGAATGCCATAATGAGGCAGATGCACAAACCACAATCATTATAGAGCATGTGTTTGGGATGCTCAATTCACGGTTCCACTGCCTTGACAAATCTGGTGGAGACTTGCAGTTCTCTCCAGTCACATGTGCACACATGTTCATAGTATGTGCCATGTTATACAATATGATCCTGTGGAAACAGCTGCAGCAGGAACAGCACAGGGAAGGGTCACACAGCCCCCCACCATTGCCAAGGTCCCCACAGGCACAGAGGAACTCAGAGGAGGAAGCCCCTGAGCCTGCTCCTGTAGGCAGATGGAGGTGTGCCCAGTATGCCCAGGCCTTGGCAAAGAGGCAGTGCATAGCACACACACACACACACTGACACAGTAGGGACCCACAGACTGACACCTCTCTCTGACTCACACACACAGTAAAATGGATGACACACACATCACATTACCTGTAACTTACCATGTATAGGCAGTGTACTGTGTGCATCCAACATAGGCAGTCCTCAAGCACCATCCTCACAACCGCCACAGGCACAAGGTAAGTCAGTCTTCTTAACAATAAATGAATGGATTAATATGTTTTGGTAGCATATCTATGGTAATGCTGCATGCATGCAAGGGAATGGGGTGGCGTACTTGGATAGCAGCAGACAACAGACAGCTATGTGGGACACCAGGAAATGTCTGCACAATACTGGCTTCCCCACACTATACAGTATCATTTAAGGTGACAAATCCCACTGCGGTATATGTAGCAGGCCAACTAAGGGGGGCCATAGGTCACATGCATGGATGTAAGTGTGGGGATCCCATACTCACCCCTCAGACTCACACAGCATGTCAACCATAGAAAACCATAAAGGAATCTCTGGCAAAGGTCCACAAATGGTGACAATGATGGAATACCCCCCTACAGACTTACACAGTGATATCACAGCAGGCCTTGCATTTGCAGTAAGGCTGTGAAGGGTAAGAAGTCTGAAACTCAATGTATGGCATTATAATCTAACCTGTGGTCTCTAGTGATATGCCTCTATTCTCCAAGACAGGACACAATACTATGTTAAATGGAACCAAAATGTAAAGCCAATATAAGCACAGTCTGTGCAAATGTGTACCATTGACAGGTGTGCACCCCCACACCCATATTCCCATAGAAATGCAGTAACATGTAAGTTTGTAGGGTAATAGCAGCAGAACACACATTGCTAGGGCTGTCTCAATCAACATGATAACTTGCTGCATGTCCACAATATGCAGGGGTCAATGAGCTATGCATATGTGTGGGGGAATACTGTCAGGATGTGGCCAGCAACTTCTTATGGCTGTTGTCTCCTAGTGGCCTAGGTACAGTACTATGGTAGACAGGGCCATGTTCCACGAAATTTATTGCCAGCTATTTTGCATGTCAGCTACACCTACTACAGGAGTTGTACACACTGTCCAAATGTCAATATCCATTACTGCCAGGAAGCTGGACAGGTCATGTACAGGGGGACACACATATGAACAGTACACAGGTTGGAGTAATGTACACAGTGTCTACCATACTTCTCAACTGTACAGACCTTCTTTTGCAGAATGTACAGAGGTTTGCATCATATTTGTGGAGTCTTTATTCCGAAACAGTGGTTGTCTAGCAAATCATTGGCAAACCACAAAGTTTAAAGTCAGAAAATAATGATGAATTGTGGTGTCTCAGACCTCATACCCTATGGAAAGATGCATGCTAATGCAAAATCTGTTATTGTATCACCCTTCCAGGTTTGTAAGGCCAATAGTTACAATGGTCTGTATATTTAGATGTTTGTCACTGTGAAGATTGGGGAAAAATGGGCGAAGGCTGCCAGCCTAGTCAAATAGAATTTGATACATAATTCTATCATTTGTATAAATAAATGTAAAATACAAGCTTGTGTTTTTAAATGAAAGAAAACACTGTAAAATATGAACTTCAAGATTGTTGCAACATTGCCATCTGCTGTAAGGAAAACCAAGCCAGGCATTTCAAATGTTCTTTGAAGCTACAATTATCTAAAAAAGTGGTGCCGAAGCATCTGGCTGAACATATTCTTTCTATTGTCTTAACTTAAGGAATAATTGTTAGAGTATACATGTGAAATATATTTTATTGTTGTAGTTTCCTGAGCAGGTGTTAGCTTGCTAATTAATGCAGTTTGTTTGCCTGGGAACTACAGAATAAGTGTCAAAATGATGTAATGTGAATACTGGGAAAACCTAAGTGTCAAAATGATGTAATTTGGGAGGGCCTGCTAATTAATGCAGTTTGTTTGCCTGGGAACTACAGAATAAGTGTCAAAATGATGTAATGTGAATACTGGGAAAACCTAAGTGTCAAAATGATGTAATTTGGGAGGGCCTTAGCAGAGCTGTTTGTTAGTGTTTTAAAAACTATTATTCAGTGAGAGACCAAAAGCATTTGTCTTGGACCATTAACCCCAGTACTGCTTTTGCTCTTTATGTATGTAAGTAGGATTATAGCACTGTGTTTTCTCTTAAGATTAGCTAAAGATTAGAAAGTTAGATTAAGTGTTTTTCTTTGACATCTGACCTGTCCTACTGTATTATTTTAAGTTTCTGTGTGATCTCTGAACTCTTAGATATCTCTGTGGTGTAGTAGTATTGTCTTGTGTTTTAATTATTTATGATTAAATATTTTAAAAACCTTTACCTGTGGCTGGTTTGTGTAGAGACAAAATAAACTCTAGAGTACATTGCATATTTATAGAGGTTATCGTAATAGGCCACTCTAATAAGCCTTAGTCTGAATAGTCACATTACCAATTGGATAATAATATTGCACAGTAATAATCTGACACCCTTTTAAGGGCCTTTGGGTAGCTGATAATTATTAAGCTGGTGGTGGCGGGAATTACTACTGTATAGTCTGGGTAAAGGGCACAGCTAGAGAATCTGTGTCAGCCTTTCTCAGGAGTGTCTGTGAAGTTGTATAAATACTTATCTCAAAGTGTAGGTGTGTGTCAGCTACCTGGGCAGGGACATGAAGCACTGGTTGGACAGAGAGCACTGGAGGTTAGCTTTTCAGCTAGGCTGAGATCTGGACCCTATAGCCGTGTCAGTGTGAAGTCTTATTGGGGACCTGGAGAACAAGGGAGCAACCAGCCCCAGACTGACTGTGATCTCTGTGTGCACTTAAGGGAAATTGTACTTTACTGTGTGTATTAGTTATCCTTTCTTCTTCTAGGAGATGACTTCCCTGGTGTTGGTGGTGAGGATTGAGGCTCCTTGGTTGCTGGGCCAGGGCACGGTCGTCACAAGTGATGGTAGTGGTTGGGATAAGATATCCTCACAAGTGTTTGGCAGTGGTGGGGGTAGAGTGAATCCTGTAGCATATGCACAGTGATCTCTAGAAGTGTTTTGTACTCTAAATCAGCCACACAGTGTATACTTAGAGTTCAGATCACAATTGTTTTATTTCTTTTGTGAGCTTAGTTAGTCAGGGTGAGCAAGCAGCATGTCAGCACAGGAGTATGGAAAGCTGACAAGGAGCCAGCTGGTGGCGATGTGCCAAGCTAGGGGACTGATGCATGGAAACCTGACTAAGGCAGACCTGATTGCAGCCTTGGTTACAGCTGCATCAGAAAACAGCATCCAGGAGGACAATCAGGCTGCCAGTGGAGACACAGTATCCTTGGAGAATGGACAGCTCAACCTTTCTGCAAAGGACAATCAGACTGGCAGTGGAGATACAATATCCTCGGAGAATGGACAGCTCAACCTTTCTGCAGTGGACTTAAAAATCCAGCTGGAGCTAAAGAGACTTGAGTTGGAGGCCAGGTGTTTGGAGATAGAAGCAGAAGAAAAGGGCCATCAGAGGAAGCATGAGAGGGAAATGCTGACTCTTCACCAGAGTCATGGAGGTAATGGGGATGGGAGTAACTGGACCCCAGAAGCACAGCAGGTCAGTATATTTCTTCCGCAATTTAAAGAGGGGGATAATTTTGATAATTTCATTCACATGTTTGAAAGGGTATGCAAACAGTATAGTGTTGACCAAAGGCTCTGGGTACGGTTCCTGACCCCCTTACTCCATGGGAAAGCTGTAACTTGTATATCACAAATGCCTGACTCTGTCTGTTTTGATTATACTGCTGTAAAGAAATGTCTGTTACAATGTTTTAAGCTAACACCTGAAATGTATAGGAAACAGTTTCGTGAGCATAGACGCAAGACAGATGAAAGCATGTGGGTCTGGTTGCCTGGGGGAGACCCAGACAGACTGCACACTTGCAGCTAGGACTGCTGAGGTGGTTACTTCAGGGAGGGAGCTACTCTGTAACAGTGAGACTGAAGGTGAGCCACAGCTGCTTGTGGGTACTGATGTTCCCTTGGACAGGGTAACTGCAAAGGTAGAGGTGAGTAATAGTACCCAGGCTGACAGTGAGGCACCACTGTCAGAGGATGCCAGACTTCCTGTAGAAGGGGAGCTGGGAAAGGTTACAAGGAGGGAGTTGAGACAGGCTCAGCTCTCAGACCCTACATTGCAAGGCCTGACACAGGTAGTTAGGGAGGCACCTGATTCTCAAGAGAAGGGGGAATCTGTATACTGTGACAAAGAGTTACTATACAGAGAGTGGACCCCTGGGAGGGCTAGAAGGTGAGAGAGTACAGCAGTTGGTAATACCTAGAGCTTACCGTCTGGTGCTTCTAGCCATAGCCCATGATATTCCCTTTGCAGGTCATATTATTAATGATTTTGAGGCCCTACTTTAGCACTCCTGCTGATGTCAGTCATCTTGAAAGATCCCTTTGGGCAGCCCTCAGCCTTATAAGCTCTGTGGCACTTGTGAAAACTGTGCACTACTATAGTGCAATAAACTAAGTAGGTAGGGGTTTTAATCTCAATGCTGGCAAATTGAAATGTGTGTCTGTTTGTGTGAGTGTGTGTGTGTATAACTCTAGGTTGAAGTATTTTGTGTCCATCCACAGCCAGTGCATTTCAAAGTGTCATACTTTACAATGGCTGCTGACGTCACTCACTTTAGAAGTATGTTTGGACACCATTCTACCTATAAGCTCCATGGTGCATGCGATAAATGTGTAACACTGTAGTAGCAATCGCTAGGTAGGGGTTTGAATCTCATTCCTGGCAAGTGTGTGTCTGTGTGTGTAATGTTGTGATCCATATCCATTGGGGGGTGAGTTTTGCTACACTTTTGTGTGGTGCACCCAGTACACTACCAAATGTCCACTGTACAGGGTCCACTGTTGTGGTAGCTGTGGACACACTGCAGCCCTATAAGCTGTTTTGCATGTGAAATAACTATGTAACAGCATGGAATCAAAAACACGAAAGATGGCCCTTCTATTCCTTTGATACAATTCCACACTCAGGAATCATAGACAAACACACTCATGTAGTCATCAGTCCCTATGTCACAAAGTGGGCTGCAGACTGGCTCATGGATGGAACCCGCAGTGTGAAAGCAGCGGACTCTATGTCAGACTGCCAAACATTCATGAGTGGAGTACCACAGGGTCTTGTCCTGGCTCCCCTCTTGTTTATTATCCGTGCCTCTGACATCCAGCCCAACACGAATGAACTCTGGCTAACAATGTTCGCAGACAATTGCAATTTGGGGCCTGTGTTTACATTCCCATAATATGTTTACATAGTGCATAAAGTCGCCACTGACACCTCCAACTGTTGTCAGAACACTGGCCCTAGGCTCAATGGCAAGAAATGTGTCCCAATCCTTTGTTGAATCAATGTGCTTTCCACAAATGACCACATCAGTGGTAGTCCACTGGACACAGATGGCCTTATAGGAGGTCTGGGAACACAGGTTGACAGCAACCTCTCTTCTGACCACCACATCACCACTGTGCACAGAAAGACCTTCCATGTGGCACATTGCATAACTAAGGGTGTTTCATCCTGGAATGAATAGGTCCGTGTCTCCTTCTACTCTCCCCTCATTAGACCAATCATCAGGTACAATGGCCCATTTGCCATGTAACTCACTAGACATCTTCAACAACTGGGTAGGCTGCAAGTGTAACTCACATGTAGGACACTTGGCATGAAACAACTGTCCTATATGGACAGAGGCCAAAACCTCCAAGTGTTCATACCTCCCAACTGTACCGAATTACTCGGTTTTTACCGAGTTTTGGGGTCCAAATGATGGGGTGCCACGGTTCCCGAGTGGCACCCCTTAATTTCCGATTTTTTCCAGCTTTTGGTTTTGAATTTTTTTTCGTGCTTTTTGGCTGACGTCATCACGTGCGCGATGACGTCAGCACTGTCAGCCTGTCGGAATTGAGCTCAAAGGCTCACATCCATACATTTCCGGCAGTTTGAATGGAACTATCTGCGTGGAGAACGGAGTGCTATGCACTGCTCTACATGGATCTATCTGCTGGTGCGAGAACAGAAAGGAACAACTGCTGCTGGCAGAAAAGGAAACTTAATTTCTGCAAGGAGAAGGAGTGGAGAAACAACTGATGCAAGCTGCGAGAACAGACTTGACTTCTACAGGTAGGTACTGCTTAAAAGTGAGTGAGTGAGAGAGAGAGTGTGTGTGTCTGTGCGCTGCCTCTTTCAATTCATTTAAGTACGTTTTGTTAACGTAGTTTGTCTTTAAAAAAAAATGTAATATTTTGTCATGCAATTAAAACAAATTATGGAGCTGATAAAGGGAGTCCAGGTCAAGTCTCTCAACCAAATTTCTCGGACAGCTCAGATGGCCATAATGTGTTTGCGAAATGACTAAATACCACCCAAAGTGTTTAGGCTGTTGTTAAAGATTTTTGTTTTGTGAACACAAATATATTGGGGTGAGAGGTTTCTATAACCATGTGCATTGTAAAAAGAGAGCTCATGAATGCACTTTTGCAAGGCTAAATGATAAAAAGCATTGAGTATTCAAAACATGTAGTCTAATGGTGGTCAAGTCTTGCAAATAATGCAGAAAATAACTGTGACTCAGAACTGTGAGAATGTCTGTAAGGGACTCAGAGTATTTCTGAAGACAGCCAGTTTGAATATTTATCCATTTCCAAAGCTAATGCAGTAGGACAGCCGTCAAAATACAAGTGGAGAGTAAAGAACTTAAAGTACAGTGTGTTTTTAGAATTCTACTACCAAAGAAATCTTGCTTATAGTAAAAGAATGCTGAAAATAATGTCTGCAATGCTTCTGTTCTTGTACAAAAGCATAAGTCAGAGGCTATAGAGTCTGTAGAACAGAATTGGAGTGACATCCTGAAAATCTATTTGTCTGAAGGATAAAGATTCTCATATGTAGAATATCATATCAAAGTATCACCTGAAGCAATTCTTATAGTTCACGTTCCTGATAGAGTACAGTTAAGGCTAAAACAGAACAATTAATTAAATGCATGATGTCAGTAGGAGGAAGAGGTAAGCAAATAGAATCTAGTTCAAAGGTTATTAGGTACATGTTAGTCATGCTGTCCAGAGGACCTTAGAGAAGTCTAGCCAGCTAAGTCCAAAAATAATTGTAATAGGCTTCATAACTTAAGAATGTTCGCCAAGTACCCCAGATGTGATTTTTGGTCAACCATCCAATCTCCCAGAGTAGTTTTGAATGATGCCAATGTGTTGCATGTTTGTCATGCAAAGAAAGATTATTTTATAAGTAAGGGATTTGTTGGGTTAGAAAGCTATTGTGGCAGTATAGTCTATTAATCTTTCAAAGAAGATTAAAGTCTTTGGTGCAGGTTCATGGCTCTGTTTGCTCTGCCATAGGTGTAAAGGTTCAAGCATGGAGGAGTATTTCATTGCTCAGAAAACCAGGTACAGAACACTCTCAAGGAGCCTGTATGAGACAGCATGCAGTATATTGTATAGCTTTTAAACTATCAGCATAGCTTAATAAGTTTAAACCATTTTCCTGATAAAAATTCTTCAACACCTTTCATGGTTGATGATATGCTTTGAGAACTACATGCCATAGGGGGCACAGTATCATATGATGGGTCTGATGATAAGGTTATAGGGACAGATTTTTTTCCCTGACTCCTGGAGGAAATCAGTTGTGCCTGGTAAAAGAATTTTTTGAATATGAATGACACGTTTGTCTAAAAATAGTTTACAGTCAATAAAGGTATCTAGATACCTGATGACTGAAATGATTTTAAGAGTGGAGTGTTTTTGATATTATATGAAACAGAGAATTCTTGCTTGCTGAATAAAGTCACACTATATTTTTAGTATTAATCCCAGTGTGAATAAAGTCACACTATATTTTTAGTATTAATCCCAGTGTTAGTGCACCAGAGATAAGTCTGTTGAGACTTTGCTGAAAAATAAGCATGTGTATAAGTGAATTTATGACACACCCAGTGTGCAGTCATTGGTACATTCAGAGAGCCATAACACATCAACATCTGCCATAACATCAAAAAGTACATTGCAAATGCAGGGGGCCCAGGACAGAGCCTTAGATTTATTCCATTGGTGAAATGCCATTGTGCAGAACTGGTACCCCAGCCTTTTCTACACGAGTCCTTTCAGTAATCCACTTGAATATCAAGTAGACAATGTAGGGAGTAATGTTAAGTTACCTGCTGATAATACCTGTATGGATAAATGTTTAAATGGCCTTAGCTGGCTTCAGAGAAGAAAGGCACAGCTGATATTTTTGTCCTTTCTAACCATATCAAGGAAATTGATAGGACAGAGTAGGCAGAATCTTTGTTTAATAAAACAAAATTGGTTTTGATCAAGGCACCAAAGGTTCTCTAATCATCAATCCTCACACAAACGGTATTGTCTCAAAACAAAATAAATAAAATCCCAAAAGCATTTATGGTTGTGCAAATGGCGTATGCCCGGTAACGGTTACTTCACAGAAGCAGCCTACAAGTGGCACTGGAGGTTTAATCCACTATCTTATTAAAGACAAATGATCATTGTTGGACTGCAGTGCAGAACAGAAACAAAGTCTGCTGTAACTACAAATCTACAATCATAACTCTCAAAACTCCAAGACTTTGCAATAAAATAGTGTGGTATTCTAAAACCCGATTTTGTGACAACAGCCAAAAAGTACTACACAAAATTATTAAATAAACCAAACCTTAAAGTTATTTATTTAAAGATGCCTTTCTTGGTAATGCGTATTACTACAAATCCTTTTACTACATCTTTTAAATCATTAAAAATCACCATAATCGGATAGCAACTCCAATTCTGAACCTCCGACTTTGACCATCTTTTAGTTATCATTTATTCGACGACAAAAAGTTTAACTTTAGAAAATACATCAATGTTATTTAACAATGTAAACCAAAACCACCAACTGAATACATGACCAAAAATACGGAAATGTACACGCTCACTGCTGCACGATTGCTCACTAGTAAGCAACAACAGGTGATGTCATGAAAAACTTAGTCATGCGCGTCTTTCCGTTAAAACTTACATTACTCAAAGTACTCTTAATACGTGACTAGTCAACAGGCACTACAGAATTTGGGGGTGTGAAAAAATCAATGTTTTATTTAGTTCTATAATACAAAAATGTAACTTGCAATCCTCTCTGCTAAACTTAAACATGCGTGTTTGTAAACAATGCCAATACCAATATTCTACACTACCTTAACAACATGCAAACATGGCAGCGGAAAGATCGTCATCCATCAGTTCTCGTAGTTGCATGAATACCATGCCTAAGATACTACTATCCCAGCTTGTTCTTGTTAGAGTTAGCCTTTATCAGTGGCTCACTCACTCTCTGCTTATGTAAATCCCATAGTGATGTACCAGGCTTTTGTGAATCTAGGGGCCTACCTGCTATAACATCCTCCTAGTGTGTCTTGTATTTTCAGCATCTTCACTTGTAATGTTAAAGTGCAGAAACAGGAGAACAAGATAAATGGCTATAAATGTCATTGCAGCTGCTTGGCATACAGAATACAGTACTAAGTGGACAACATCTCAGCATATTTAGAGTATGTTCTGAAGTAACTTACTAATATTACAAATGGCATATTCAGCATGTGGCAGACGCCCCTGATCTCACTACTAGTATGAAGCATACCTACCACTTTAGTCATGCCACTGTGAGATGTTAGCACTACATCTTCAGTCATTATTGCTGGTATAGCATGTATCATAAATTTTGTGCCATCATAAAACTATGCATGCATCTCAAGAGCTCTTGTTCCCCGAACTACATGCCTTTCACTGTGTCGGTGATTTGTTCTATGGCTTCTTCCACACACCATATTTAATGCTTGGGAAACTCCTTTCATGCTCTAGCCTTCCTGGCATCTGTGGTTAGTTTCACCTGAAATGTTACAGTGCACTGTTTTTCTAGGATTATGCCCCTGATCATTGAGAAATGGATCATTCAGTTCTGATTTGCAGTGTGTTGTAATCTTTTACCTTGCTGTATGACAACTGTAAGAAGAAGCTCCTCAACATGTGTACTTACAAATGTGTCTGTATGCTGAACAGTAACAAAGCATGCATGGTTTCTGCATCCCCCTACGATTTAAAATACTGACATAGACTGGCTTGAATGTATTCTGCACTATATATATATATATGTGTGTGTGTGTGTGTGTGTGTGTGTGTGTGTGTGTGTGTGTAAGCAGACTTTTATCATGGAAATGTTCCGAATAGGGCAGTTTTCGCATTATTGGTTCATGCGTTTTGTTTCATTGCCTACTGGAAAGATGTTTAAACAATACATTTAAAATGCACTCTACTTAAGTCTAACAAGTGTGCTGTATTATACAATGAATATAATTTAATAAAGTCAGGAATATGTATCAAAGAACTCATATATGTTTCTTGTTTTGTGTGCAAGGGGCCTATGATTTGAAAATAGCCCAAAGAAGGTAATCTTTATCCACCACTGGCCAGATGCATTTTCTTTGGATGCGGTGTGGGTTTCAATGCTGTTTCAATGAATGTGAGTTTCAAGGGCAGAGAAGTTTTAATGCCAAGTCTATTTTCATTGTGAGACAGTATTGCTTTGTTTAGCAGATATCTTAGTGTTTGTGCATTGTGTTATAAAATGTAAAAATATAATCCAAATAATCATTATAGAAGTAAGTGGTGTTTATGGTAAATGGGGCAAAATAACCAAGTAATGGGACATTGGAATGGCTACAAGGGGATTCTGGTGCTATATTTTCATTTTGTTCTTCAGTTTGCTTTGAAAGTTAGTATCCCACGATTCCATTGGAGTGGGCAGGGTTATGTGATTATGTATGCAAATTTTATGTTAATCAGCGTACAGATTTGTACCTATTTTTCATGGGCCTTGTCCAGATTTTTTATGTTTCCAGGTTGAGAGGTATGCAAGTGTTCCCGGTCACATCTTGGCTACTTCCAGGCAATCCCTGCTTGACTGACAATGCCATGTCTGCCCAGCTGTGTTACAAATGCCATAGCTAGGAAACCCCAATCTGTATGCACCACATGCCATTGATACCTCAACCACATTACCACATTCAACAGGACATGCTTGGGGACAGGTCCATAACCCAGACACTGGCCACGTTATATGATATATGTCACATGCAGTTCCATCAATCGGAGCAACTCACTGGCCCTCTTCAAGAGAAATCCAGATGAGTGGATGGTGAATTTAACTGTCACCCTAGGATCACTCAAGTGGCAGTAGTTGATAGATGCACTGCTGGCAAATGTTAGGTGGCATGATGCCAGGGTACTGCCATGGGTTAGGCTTGTATTGGCTCCATGGCCATTAGCCTGGTACACACCTATGAGCACATGAACCTATGACACTCAGTACTAAAAATGTGTGTGCATTACTGTGCATATAAGTGTTTGTGAGCATGTAAACCTGTAGGTGAAATTACTTTGTGGCCCTTCTCACCCACTCCATCCCCCATTGCCATACTTTGCAAGGGCTGGTGATGTTATTCACTGTAAAGGTACCCTGTGACACTCTTCTCCCTATAGGCTCCATGGAGCTTGCGGTAACTGCATTGCACAATACTAACAATGACTAGATAGGTGAGGGTTCCACTATGAGTCCTGGGAAATGTGAGTGTGTGTGTGTGTGTGTGTGTGTGTGTGTGTGTGTGTGTGTGTGTATGTGTGTGAGTCTCTGAAAGTGTGCATTATTTTAGGACACAGCATTTTGAGGGCTTATTCTCCACACACACTGCACATTGTCATACTTTACATGGACTGGTGATGTTGCCCACATTACAGGAACCATGGAACAGTCATCACCTTACAGGCTCTGTGGTGCATGCAATAAATGCATTTCACTGTAATAGCAATAACTAGATAGGCAAGGGCTCTAATCTGCAGCAGTCCAAATCTGTGAACTTGCATGTGTGAGTACAATATCCTGTGTTTGAGTGAGTACTATGTCCACTTAGAGGATGAGTTTTACATTTTAGACAGTGGTACTCCCACTACACATCCCAAGGTCCACTGTATGTGGTCTGCTGTCTCCAATGACCTTCCAATTATCTGACAACACTTTTCAGCCCAATAAGGGCCATGCTGTGTGCATGAACTGTGTAACAGTATACCCTGACTGACAAGATAGTCAGGGCTGCTAAACCCAGGTCTGTCAAATGTGTGTATGACTGTATGTGTTTGTCATTGTGTATATTTCAATACATTAGATTATTTTGAGTCCATTCGCACCCAGTACATCCCGCATTGCCATACTGTACAAGTCCTGGTGATGTTGTTCACTTTACAGGAACCTTGGAATACACTTCACCATACAAGCTCTGTGTCATGTGCAATTAAGACAGAACACATTAGTAGCAATAACTAGATAGGTAGGGGTTCTAATCACAGTGCTGTCAAGTGTGTGTGCAAGACCAGTATTCTGGTTGCGTGCCTGAGTTAGGAATATATCTATTGGGTGGACATGGTTAACAGTTTTAGGCCATGGTATTCCCAGCACACATCCAATGCACCACTATACAAGGGCTGCTTTTTACATCAACTGTAGAGGTATCTGTACATACTCTGCAGACCTGTATGTCCTGTGCTGTGTGCAATGGCTATGTAATTGTATGGAATGAGCAGCTAGAGAGGCAGGGCTGCTACTCACAGTACTGGCACACTTGTGTGTGTGCATTGGTGTGTATAGCAGTGTTTGGGAGTGTGTACACTCATTTGTGACAGTAGTATGAAAACTGTCACACCAACTACACCCATTGCCATACCTTACAGGAGCATGTGATGTTAATCACTATGCATGTAATTTGGAAACACAATACACTATGCACTCTGTGCCCCCCTATGATAACTACCTAACACTGTACTACCAGTAACTAGATGGGTGAGGGATTCAAACCCAACATTGGCAATCATGATCCTGTGTGTGTGTGTGTGTGTGTGTGTGTGTGTGTGTGTGTGTGTGTGTGTGTGTGTGTGTGTGTGTGTGTGTGCGCGTGTGTGTGTGTGTGTTTGTGTGTGTATGCGAACAGTATGCTCTGTGTGTTGCATTAACACAATACCCTCTGTGTGTGTGTTATTCAGAAACCTTTGGTGTGTGCCACCCAGTACACTTACCATTTTCCACTGTACAAGAGCTACTGACATCAGCCACTATGCACTTATCTGTATACATCCCTCAGCCCTATCAGCCATGTGGCATATGCAATAACTGTTATACAGACCTGTTAATTGTGTATAGCTGTACCCTGGATATGACACAGTCAATGTGTTACCACACTGCCATACCCCTTGTAGAAAATGACTGCAGGGCTACATCCTCCTGGCACATAGACACCTAGAACATAAACAGAATACATAATGGAGACCACATTCAGTCAGTGTTACTAACAGCAATAATGCATCATGGCTGGACAGCTACACACTCTGACATGTAGCCATTAAACATGCTGGCTGACAACACTTTACACAGCATTACATTGATAAACTGTACTAAATTCCCTCTGTGCATCAGAACCATATTAGCATGTCCCTGCATCGATGGTATGGATGACAGGGATGTGGCACAGGTATCATCATATGCACAGTGTGTGGTGTGTATTAGCCAGATGCCTAGGCTGAGCCAATTGGTTGACATCATGTGTGTGGGCAAGGGGGTTGTGTATTAAATGGGCTGTGCAGAGGTGGTGTGTGTAAGTATGGATGTGCCTTAGCTGTGATGGTGATGTGTGTGTGTGTGTGTGTGTGTGTGTGTGTGTGTGTGTGTGTATGGATGCACGCAGTTCCGCCATGTTGCTGCCTTATACAGGGGTATGTTAGACATCTGTGGACTGTACATGGCAGGGTGTACAGTTCACTGTGTCTGGCCATGGACAAGGGAACTGGGCCTGCCAGGGGTTCCACTGGCACCACCAGGCACAAGGCCAGATGCAGTACTACTACCTGATGATGAACTACAAATGTAAAGAAACACTGACAGTACCACAGCTAGAAGATTTATTTAAGTAGAACAGTACAAACAGTACACAGGTTAGCAATTTCAGGGATCAACCCCTTCATCAGACAACTGTTGAAATTCCACACTTTCTTAAATACTTGAAACAGTCACATGATGATGCAGGCAATTACCCTAATCACTGTTAATTAAAGAGAAACACAGTTGCCAGTGCAGAATAAAAAATCTAAAACTAAATAATGCAATAAGAATATCATATTTCACACATTCCTTATCCAAGCTAATAATTCTGTTAAAACATGCATAGAAAAATATATAAAATATATCTATAAAAATATATATATATAAAATACATCTGACTTGATACCAATGAGTACATGTGCTAATGCATGCGCCTTACTAAGAGTATATAGGCATAATATAAATAGTGAAAAATATATAAATGAATGCTAAAATATACTTATGTATTGACGTACACATAAAACCAGCATATAGACATGCATAAGTATAAAATTATGATATTGTAAATATATATATATATATATATATATATATATATATATATATATATATATATATATATATATATATATATATATATATATATATATATATATATATATATATATATATATATATATATATATATATATATATATATATACTGGACGTGCCATACAAAAAACTCAATGCCTCAATGGTCGAGCTTTTAAAAACGGTTTAAGCAACACCATTTGATTCAAACCCGGGGGTTTATCTGCATTAAATCATATGATCCATCTCTGTTCAGCAGCTTCTGTATCATTAGATAAATTACCCCATCTCTGTTTCTCAGACAATATCTGTAAAACAAAAATTTGTAGATATGTTCTGGTCCTGTATTCTTAGTATGCATGGCAATAGCACTACTTTCTTTAACATTTCTGATGTCTCTTTAGTGTTCAAGGATCCTATCCTTTAGGCATCTATTAGTCTTGCCTCTGTAGAAACTGTAGTATGCTATACAATATGCAAAATAGACCACGTCTGATGTAGTGCAGTCAGCATAAAAATTGCTACTGTAGCTAAAATTCCTAAAGGGATGTGTAAATGTGCTACCATCATGTATGTGCTTACAGGCTGTACAGTCTCTGCACATATATGTACCCAGTCTGTCAGACGTATTAGTGGCATTGATTGTGGCACTTCTATAGCATAATTCATTTCTCAGGGTTCTATTATTCTTAAATGTGAAGCTCGGCTTAGGCCCAATTATGCCTTGTAGGCTGTCAGTCGTGGAAAGAATACCCCAATTTTTAGTAACAATATCACATACTACATTTATGTTGCTTGCAAATGTTAGTGGCATCCTAACTGTATTGTCTGTACCTCTGTATTTATGTGTGACCACCTCTCGATCGATAACTTGTCCATCCACCTCACCTGTAGTACGTATGTCAAAGTAGGGTCTACATCTACCTGCCCTATTACACCAACCATCTGCGATACACCTATCAATAGTTTTTGCATCATAACCCCTGTCTAGAAACTCTAGTTTAAACTGAAGTAGTGCTGTCTGTAATTCATCATCATCATTAAACAGTCGCATGATCCTATATACTTGGCCTTTAATAATGTTTACCTTTGTGTGGTTAGGATGCATACTAGTGTTGTGTAGGAGCATATTCTTCCTGACCTGCTTCTTAAATAGACTAGTTCTAATGTGGTTCAGGTCATCTCTCCTCACTTTGACATCCAAGAAGTCAATTTCAGTACTAGAGTACCTAAAAGTAAATCTAAGAAATCTAGTGGTGTTATTGATGTAGTTAAAAAATGCATTCAGCTCTGCCTCTGGACCATTCCACAACTAAAAGACATCATCTACAAATCTGACGTACCAATCAATATATCTACCATACATGCTATTAGTTAATACGTAAGTACTTTCCCATTGGACCAAAGAAAGGTTGGCATAGCTACTGGCACAGGCCGTGCCCATAGCTACACCAACCCTCTGCAAGTACTTTTGTTGTTGAAACAGAAAAACATTGTTATTCAGCACTATGTCTAGCAGGCTACAAATAAGATCACTTCTGTTCTTATTAAAATCAACACTATGTAGTAGTTCCCTTATACTCTCAATCCCCCATTCATTGGGGATTACAGTAAACAATGATTCTATGTCCATCGTTACTAGAAAACTGCAGTGGTTTGTATTTGTCTCTGTCCATTTCAACCTAAGGGTTTCCAAAAAAACTTTAGAGTCCCTTAACACACTCTCACAATTAATTAAAAGTTGATGCAGGCTCTTTTCAATATAGATGGATAACGGTTCAGTAACCCACCCCATGCCTGAGACTATGGGATGCATGGGTGGCACTAAAATATTCTTGTGTATCTTAGGAAGACCATAAATCTCAGGAATGGTAGGATTACTGACTGAAAAGTAGTCAAATAACTCTTCATTGATCATACCCGTGATTAACAAATCAAAAATAAGAAAGGAAACCTTGTCAATGACACTTTTTACAACATTGTTAGAAATAGTCTGATAGGTAAAATCATCGTTCAATAGTCATAGCATCTTATCTACATACACTTGCTTATCTATCACGGCAATGCCCCCTCCTTTGTCAGCAGGTTTTATCTCAATAGAATGCATTTGCTTTAATTCTGCCAAAGCATAATATTCCTCTCTGCTTAAATTGTGAAAAGTAGTAGGGAAGTAATTTCTAGTATCCAGCATTTCCCTCAGTTTTCTATCACACACATCAATAAAAGTGTCAATAACCGCATTACTCAGTGGAACAAATATGCTAGGTTTTTTAAAAACATTCATAGTCTTTTGGGAGCTACTGCCAAAAATAGTTTTTAGTGTCAAAGTCTGACCAAAAAGTTTGAGGTCTTTAATAACATCAGTTAAATCAGCCTTCCTTGCTGGAACAAAGCTTAGCACTTTATTCAAAAGTCTTACCTGGTTTTCTGTCAATAAGTGAGATGAAATGTTGAAAATTAGACCTTCCTGAATCTTTTCCTGTTCTGGCCCTCTGCACTCAGCGGTCTCCACTGACTGTGGTTAACAGAACGTCCTCTGATGAGCAGAGGTTCCTGCAATAAAAAACGATTCACATTATCCACTAGACTAAGGCCACTCGGTGAACTATTAAGGGCTGTCTGCAGATTCCTCGTGTCCTTCAGTTTCACTGCTACAATACTACTAACATCTGGTTGTATTTTATTTACTATAGAGCCAGCTACTTGCCTTATAGAACTTTTTATAGCACCAGCTTAGCTGTTGGATGCATCACTACTTTCTGTGTGCATAGGATTAGCCAAAGTAGGTGTGTCGCCCAAGCCTTCATTCAAAATGATGCCATCATGATGTTTAGCATGCGAAGGTTCCGATTGAACCATTCGAGATGTCTGTCTCATCTGACTCATGGGGGGAGGTTCCCTCGCCCAAGAAAATACATTCCCATGCTGAAAATCGTTAAAATCTCTATTAAGCTTACGTGTTTTTACCATTGAGAGCCTTTTCTCATAATTTACTATATTTTCATGCAAAGTCTCAAGTTTGGTACCAACCAGTTGTGTTGGATAGTTATCTATGATGTTGCCATAGATTGTGTTGATGTCCTTGGATAATTCTTCTTCTTCCGGACGAAAAAACTCAATTAATAAGTGTAAATACTTAGAGCTACATTCCAAATTAATGACTTGCCAACGCCTGAGAAGTTCAGGATAGGTTTGCCCATAAGTGGGCATAGTAAGCACATGCAACCCTCTAGGAACAAGATTCTGCTGAAGACAAGCCTCCAGGTGGAAGCGTTGCCACTGGAGACGTTTAAACTTGTAGAACTTATTCTCCAGATCTCTATAGACTGTGGAAGTAATTTAATTGCTCAAAGTTATTATCATAAGTTACATCCGATGTCCTCAACCCTATATTCAATAGGGGGTTCACATTAGTTGATAACAGCCCATTCAGGCATTCTGTAGATGAAGTCTTGAAGCCATTGTTGAAATTCATCTTGCTATTAAGCTCAGTTGCAATAGTAGTAGTGTTTCCTTCTGCCATGTTGTGTTAGAGAGGAAAATAAATTAGAATAAGTGGATGCATAGAGTCCTCTCTAGGCAAAAAACTGTCAGTGGAAAATAAGGAACTACAAACATAAAGAAACACTGACAGTACCACAGCTAGGAGATTTATTTAAGTAGAATAGTACAAACAGTACACAGGTTAGCACTTTCAAGGATCAACCCCTTCATCAGACAACTGTTAAAATTCCACCCTTCCTTAAATACTTAAAACAGTCACATGATGATGCAGGCAATTACCCTAATCACTGTTAATTAAAGAGAAACACAGTTGCCAATACAGAATAAAAAATATAAAACTAAATAATGCAGGCTTGCTAGTTGTTGCTGAAGCACCTACCAAGGGGAGAAAATGCTGAGAGAAGAAAAGGAGCCACTTTTGTGATTTTAAGTAGTTTCTTCTGATTTTTTGTTAAGTTTTACTGCTTTGCCGCCTACTTTTTGGCATTTTCCGGTTTGCTAAAGTTTATATCTGTAAGAGTAACAGTACTTGGAACACATCTAGAGCCTGTTTACTGCATTTCCTGTGTTGCACTTAATTTAAAATCGTTTTTTTCTCTAAAAACTGCATTTTACCTGATTATGGCCTAGCACTCAAGTGTGGGGTCATTTATTGCACTGTTGTGATTATTTTGCTGCTTGTGTATCTCTGCTACCTTTAAACTACAACAAAAAGAAAAAAAAAATCTTGCTTTTTTCCCACTTTCTGAAAGTTAAGAAAGTTCTGTTACAGATTTGCTGTTCTGAACTGTTTGGAAGTTTCTAGAAAGCCAGTGCTTGCTTGGGCTAAAGGGAAGTCTCTGTGTTCACCAGTGGGAGTGGTTAACACTGAACAGCCTGCCTGTCCCTGGAGGAGTGATTACCTCCTAGAAGCTGTAGTTTTATTGGCCATTTTGGGTCCATTCTAAACTCCTTGATCCGTCTCTCTTAAAAACAGGCTGCCTCATGGTTTTGGCATCTTTTCAGGCTTGCTAGTTGTTGCTGAAGCACCTACCAAGGGGAGAAAACACTGAGAGAAGAAAAGGAGCCACTTTTGTGATTTTAAGTATTTTCTTCTGATTTTTTGTTAAGTTTTACTGCTTTGCCGCCTACTTCTTAGCATTTTCCGGTTTGCTAAAGTTTATATCTATAACAGTAACAGTACTTGGAACACATCTAGAGCCTGTTTACTGCATTTCCTGTGTTGCACTTAATTTAAAATAATTTTTTTCTCTAAAAACTGCATTTGACCTGATTTTGGCCTAGCACTCAAGTGTGGGGTCATTTATTGCACTGTTGTGATTATTTTGCTGCTTGTGTATCTCTGCTATCATTAAACTACAACAAAAAGAAAAAAAAAATCTTGCTTTTTTCCCATTTTCTGAAAGTTAAGAAAGTTCAGTTACAGATTTGCTGTTCTGAACTGTTTGGAAGTTTCTAGAAGGCCAGTGCTTGCTTGGGCTAAAGGGAAGTCTCTGGATTCACCAGTGGGAGTGGTTAACACTGAACAGCCTGCCTGTCCCTGGAGGAGTGGTTACTTCCTAGAAGCTGTAGTTTTATTGGCCATTTTGGATCAATTCTAAACTCCTTGATCTGTCTCTCTTAAAACCAGGCTGCCTCATGGTTTTGGTGTCTTTTCAGGCTTGCTAGTTGTTGCTGAAGCACCTACGAAGGGGAGAAAATGCTGAGAGAAGAAAAGGAGCCACTTTTGTGATTTTAAGTATTTTCTTCTGATTTTTTGTTAAGTTTTACTGCTTTGCCACCTACTTTTTGGCATTTTCCCGTTTGATAAAGTTTATATCTATAACAGTAACAGTACTTGGAACACATCTAGAGCCTGTTTACTGCATTTCCTGTGTTGCACTTAATTTAAAATAATTTTTTTCTCTAAAAACTGCATGTTACCTGATTTTGGCCTAGCACTCAAGTGTGGGGTCATTTATTGCACTGTTGTGATTATTTTTCTGCTTGTGTATCTCTGCTACCTTTAAACTACAACAAAAAGAAAAAAAAATCTTGCTTTTTTACCACTTTCTGAAAGTTAAAGTTCAGTTACAGATTTGCTGATCTGAACTGTTTGGAAGTTTCTAGATGGCCAGTGCATGCTTGGGCTAAAGGGAAGTATCTGTGTTCACCAGTGGCAGTGGTTAACACTGAACAGTCTGCCTGTCCCTGGAGAAGTGGTTACTTCCTAGAAGCTGTAGTTTTATTGGACATTTTGGGTGAATTCTAAATGCCTTGATCCCTCTCTCTTAAAACCCAGCTGCCTCATGGTTTTGGCATCATTCCAGGCTTGCTAGTTGTTGGTGAAGCACCTACAAAGGGGAGAAAACACTGAGAGAAGAAAAGGAGCCACTTTTGTGATTTTAAGTATTTTCTTCTGATTTTTTGTAAGTTTTACTGCTTTGCCGCCTACTTTTTGGCATTTTCTGGTTTGCTAAAGTTTATATCTGTAACAGTAACAGTACTTGGAACACATCTAGAGCCTGTTTACTGCATTTCCTGTGTTGCACTTAATTTAAAATTGTTTTTTTCTCTAAAAACTGCATTTTACCTGATTTTAGCCTAACACTCAAGTATGGGGTCATTTATTGCACTGTTGTGATTATTTTGTTGCTTGTGTATCTCTGCTACCTTTCAACTACAACAAAAAGAAAAAGAAAACAGAAAAATCTTGCTTTTTTTCCACTTTCTGAAAGTTAAGAAAGTTCAGTTACAGATTTGCTGTTCTGAACTGTTTGGAAGTTTCTAGAAGGCCAGTGCTTGCTTTGGCTAAAGGGAAGTCTCTGTGTTCACCAGTGGGAGTGGTTAACACTGAACAGCCTGCCTGTCCCTGGAGGAGTGGTTGCTTCCTAGAAGCTGTAGTTTTACTGGCCATTTTGGGACAATTCTAAACTCCTTGATCTGTCTCTCTTAAAACCAGGCTGCCTCGTGGTTTTGGCATCTTTTCAGGCTTGCTAGTTGTTGCTGAAGCACCTACCAAGGGGAGAAAATGCTGAGAGAAGAAAAGGAGCCACTTTTGTGATTTTAAATATTTTCTTCTGATTTTTTGTTTTGCCGCCTACTTTTTGGCATTTTCCGGTTTGCTAAAGTTTATATCTATAACAGTAACAGTACTTGGAACACATCTAGAGCCTGTTTACTGCATTTCCTGTGTTGCACTTAATTTAAAATCATTTTTTTCTCTAAAAACTGCATTTGACCCAATTTTGGCCTAGCACTCAAGTGTGGGGTCATTTATTGCACTGTTGTGATTATTTTGCTGCTTGTGTATCTCTGCTATCATTAAACTACAACAAAAGAAAAAAATCTTGCTTTTTCCCACTTTCTGAAAGTTAAGAAAGTTCAGTTACAGATTTGCTGTTCTGAACTGTTTGGAAGTTTCTAGAAGGCCAGTGCTTGCTTGGGCTAAAGGGAAGTCTCTGTATTCACCAGTGGGAGTGGTTAACACTGAACAGCCTGCCTGTCCCTGGAGGAGTGGTTACTTCCTAGAAGCTGTAGTTTTATTGGCCATTTTGGATCAATTCTAAACTCCTTGATCTGTCTCTCTTAAAACCAGGCTGCCTCATGGTTTTGGTGTCTTTTCAGGCTTGCTAGTTGTTGCTGAAGCACCTACCAAGGGGAGAAAATGCTGAGAGAAGAAAAGGAGCCACTTTTGTGATTTTAAATATTTTCTTCTGATTTTTTGTTAAGTTTTACTGCTTTGCCGCCTACTTTTTGGCATTTTCCGGTTTGCTAAAATTTATATCTGTAACAGTAACAGTACTTGGAACACATCTAGAGCCTGTTTACTGCATTTCCTGTGTTGCACTTAATTTAAAATCATTTTTTCTCTAAAAACTGCATTTTACCTGATTTTGGCCTAGCACTCAAGTGTGGGGTCATTTATTGCACTGTTGTGATTATTTTGCTGCTTGTGTATCTCTGCTACCTTTAAACTACAACAAAAAGAAAAAAAATCTTGCTTTTTTCCCACTTTCTGAAAGTTAAGAAAGTTCAGTTACAGATTTGCTGTTCTGAACTGTTTGCAAGTTTCTAGAAGGCCAGTGCTTGCTTGGGCTAAAGGGAAGTCTCTGTGT
Source organism: Protopterus annectens (assembly GCF_019279795.1). Taxonomy (NCBI): domain Eukaryota; kingdom Metazoa; phylum Chordata; order Ceratodontiformes; family Protopteridae; genus Protopterus; species Protopterus annectens. The sequence goes on along the minus strand of NC_056733.1, from coordinate 1,899,159,202 downwards.
TCACCAGTGGGAGTGGTTAACACTGAACAGCCTGCCTGTCCCTGGAGGAGTGGTTACTTCCTAGAAGCTGTAGTTTTATTGGCCATTTTGGGTCAATTCTAAACTCCTTGATCTGTCTCTCTTAAAACCAGGCTGCCTCATGGTTTTGGCATCTTTTCAGGCTTGCTAGTTGTTGCTGAAGCACCTACCAAGGGGAGAAAACACTGAGAGAAGAAAAGGAGCCACTTTTGTGATTTTAAGTATTTTCTTCTGATTTTTTGTTAAGTTTTACTGCTTTGACGCCTACTTTTTGGCACTTTCCGGTTTGCTAAAATTTATATGTGTAACAGTACTTGGAACATATCTAGAGCCTGTTTACTGCATTTCCTGTGTTACACTTAATTTAAAATCGTTTTTTCTCTAAAAACAGAATTTTACCTGATTTTGGCCTAGCACTCAAGTGTGGGGTCATTTATTGCACTGTTGTGATTATTTTGCTGCTTGTGTATCTCTGCTACCTTTAAACTACAACAAAAAGAAAAAAAACTTGCTTTTTTCCCATTTTCTGAAAGTTAAGAAAGTTCAGTTACAGATTTGCTGTTCTGAACTGTTTGGAAGTTTCTAGAAGGCCACTGCTTGCTTGGGCTAAAGGGAAGTCTCTGTGTTCACCAGTGGGAGTGGTTAACACTGAACAGCCTGCCTGTCCCTGGAGGAGTGGTTACTTCCTAGAAGCTGTAGTTTTATTGGCCATTTTGGGTCAATTCTAAACTCCTTGATCTCTCTCTCTTAAAACCCTACAACTCTCTTTTTGAGCGGGTTTGTGCACTGAGCAGCGTCGGGCAGTGCTGCCTAAACAGGTTTAAACTATTCCAGGCTCCACAAAGTCTGCTCTTCACTTTTTCCCTTAGAACTGTTCAAACTCTCAAAGTAATCACTCTATTCTCTTTCTAAAGCCCTGCACTTGCTCATCTCTTATAAGGAAACACTAACTAACTAAAGCACTACACCCTCCTTGACTTCTCATAAGTATTAGACTCCCAATTGGTCCTTCCTGATCAAGTGAAAAATCAGTTCCCTTTCCTAATCATCTGATCAGTAAAAAACAGTTCCCTATACTAATCTGGTATGTCCAAGGGTCAGTTTCAAGTCTACTCTCCAGTCCAGCTGGTGAATCTGGGAATTTTGAGGCAATGTTACAATTGCCTTATGTACACAGACAACCCTCTCCTCCTTCCAACAAACTCTGATGCATGTGAGAGATGCAGTTACACAGCCAAACTGGAGGCAGAGCTCTCTCAACCCAAGACTGGCACAGTCAGTCAGGAGGAAAAGGTAACCACCCACACCACAAATCCAGTCTCACACAGACCTATTGCATCTGCATTCCCAACACATAAACACACAAAAACCTACTCGGAGGCTCTAAATAAAAATCTGCCTAAACAGCAAAGACCTCCTAAGCAGATATCCAAGCAACAGCCACCCCTCAACAATACCCATGAATCACATATCTCACAAAATCAGTGTGCCTCACAACCACAGCCCTTAAGGCCAAACAACACACCAAATACACTTGTTATAGGGGACTCTATTGTCCGGCACACTGACGTCCCGCTCACCAGACTAAACAAGGAGAAGGTCACTGTAAGCTGCCTGTCGGGTGCCAGGATCCGCCACATAATGCAAGCACTCAGGTTACTCCAAAGCAAGTACAAGTATGACTCCGTCATTGTCCATGCTGGTGTGAATGACCTGAGATGTACCTCCCTGGACTACATGAAAAGAGACATAGAGGAGCTCTCTGACCATGTAGCCCAGGCTGATATGACCCTGACCTTGAGTAGCATCTTTCCCTCACCAAGAATGATGCCACAGTATAAAGACAAAATGATCAGTTTCAACAATTGTCTAAAGTATTAGTGTCATTCAAAGGGGATCCAGTGTCTGTCAGCCTGGGATGACATGCTCAACAAGCCATGTTGCTTCACTAGGGACGGCTTGCACCTGTCACCCTTAGGCTTTTGTATACTGGCCAAGGCTCTTGCCACCCCCATAGTGCTTTTTTTAGGCAAGGCTCAAAGGACAAACTCACCTCCATAGACAACCCAAGGATAAAAAAACTAAAGGTAATGCTACTCAATGCCAGAAGTCTAAACCTCAAGATGCACGCAGTCGAGGCTCTCCTCAGTATGGAGAAAATCGATGTCTGTGCAGTAACAGAAACCTGGTTCAAGGCTCCTGAGAGCACCCCAGCAATACCAGGTTATAACTCATTCCATGCGTTTTAGCCGCAAAACTCGGACCGAAGCACAAAAGGAGGTGGAGTATCTATATTCACCAAAGATACCTACACCTCCAGGTTAGTGGCACTGCATGAAGCATCGGAAACCATCCATGTGCAACTAACAGCGGGCAAAATTGCCTTTCAGTTTGTAGCAAACAAAGTTTGCCTCAAACACTATGCTATTGGGTGACTTCAACTACCCAAACATTGACTGGGAAAACTACTCAAGCCCAAACATCCTCGCCCAACAGTTCCTTGAATTTATAAACTCTAACGCAATGGAACAACTGGTCACCACTCCCACAAGAGGGAACAACATAATGGACCTGGTCATCACCAACATGGGGACTCTATGTTCCACACCAGAGGTAAACCTCTCATTGGTAAGATCAGACCATAAACAAATTTCCCTGGACATCCATATCCCGTCCCCACCCCCAGCCAAGGAAATCACTGTAAAGAATTTCTCAAAAGCCAACTTTGCACTTCTCAAGACTGAGGTGGAATCCTTCAAAGCCACTGGGCCAGAGGATAATACAGCCCAATCTGCAGAATCCTTTACAAATGCATTCTATCAGCACCTGGAGGAATGCATGGATCGTGCTATCCCAAATCAAACCAAAACTCACTCCTCCAAAAACAGGAGACCAGTCTGGTGGACCCCGGCCATAAATAAGCTATACAACAGAACGAGGAAGCTACTATATGACAGAGCAAAATCCCAAAAAGGGAAGGCATCTCTGATCAGTATTAGCAAGAAACTTCGATCCCTCATAAAATCATCAAATGCCAGTTTTGAAAGAAAAACTGCCCTAGACATTAAAGATAATCACAAGGCCTTCTTTAGTTATGTCAGGAACATGGACGGAAACTCCAGATATGTTCTGAATTGTTGCATAACGGTACAAAATATACCAAACCTACAGACATAGCCAACATCCTGGCAGACAGATTCAGTGCCAACTTCTCCCTCCCTTCCCCCCCAAAGGAGCAAATGCCTATCCGAACTGATTGTAACCTCCCTGACATCACAGTTGCACAGGTGAAAGCTGCCCTCTCCAAAGCAAAAAATACAGCATCTATAGGACCGGATGGTGTCCCAGGCTGTGTCTTACATGAGCTGCAAGAGGAACTGAACCCTCACATTAAGTCACTGTTCAAACTTAGCCTTACTACAGGATATGTACCCAAAGAATGGCATACAGCTACAGTGGTCCCACTCCACAAATGTGGTGCCACAACGGACCCCGGAAACTATCGCCCCATAAGCCTGACTAGTCTGGTCTGTAAAGCTATGGAGCGTATTATCATGGAACTCATAAACAAAGACATTGGGAGCCTCCAGACACTGGACCCTACCCAATTCGGCTTTGTTAAGGGCAGATCGTGCCTCTTAAACCTAGTTGATTTCTTTGAAACAGTTACCAAAGCCATAGATGAGGGCAAGGTAGTCCACACAGCCTACCTGGACCTTGCAAAAGCCTTCAACATAATACCCCACTCGGGTATCATAAATAAGCTTACCAGCTTAAATATCAACCCCTATATCACAAGATGGGTTGCAAACTGGCTCAGAGATGGAACCCATATGGTCAGAATTGCAGGTGCCATGTCCGAATCCAAACCAGTTACAAGTGGCGTCCCACAGGGCTCAGTTCTGCGGCCTCTCTTGTTCGGTATATACTTCTCTGAGGTTCAGGCTAACACAGGGGGATTATGGCTGACAAAGTTCGCAGATGACTGCAAACTGGGGGCCATAATCGAATCTCCAGCTGACACAAGCATCCTCCAAAAGGGACTCACAGAGATGGATGCTTGGTGCCAGAGCCATGGTCTCAAGCTAAATGCTAAAAAGTGCATAGTCATCCCCTTTGGGAAAAACAAGGTGCCCACAAATTACCACATAGGTGGTAATCCATTAAGTATGGAAGAAGTAATTAGAGATTTGGGGACCAACATAGATAGTAACCTCTCCTATGATAATCACGTTGCCAAAGTGGTTAGAAAGACCTTCTATATGGCCCACTTTATCATGAAAGGGTTCGCATCTAGATCAAGAGAGGTCATTGTGCCTCTCTTCTCGTCACTCATCAGGCCCATAATTGAATACAATGCCCCTTTTGGGATGTACCTTACCCGACACCTGCAGCAACTGGAGAGACCCCAAATGTACCTCACCAAGAGGATCATGGGCTACAAACAGATGTCCTATGCAGCTCAACTAAAGAAACTCCAGCTCTACTCAGTTGCTTACTGCCTACTCAGAGGCGATCTATGCCTGACGTACAAAGCCATGTCAAACCCAGAATTAATGGACATGCTCCACCTCAAAAAATCCAAGTCCCTTAGAGCTACACGCTCCAGGGACCTAAACCTCAGCACAAAAATAAATAGGACATGCTGGAGGGACAGATTCATTTCCCAGAGGCTCCCCTCACTCTGGAATAGAATCCCAATTCATGTTAGACATAGCCCCTCGCTGACCCTCTTCAAGCGAAATTTGGACGCGTGGATGGGAAATCGCAAATTCACCCCTGGGATCACCCCAGTGTCCCTGCTAGACAGAGGCACAGTAAACTAATCTTAAAAGGGTACCTTCTGTGATCTACTTTACAGAGGCACAGTAGGCTAATCTAATAGGGAGGCAGAAGCCAAATACACTCTCGCTAGGCTTATAAATGCCCTAGGGCAGATAGCCTAGTATCCACCTATGAACCTATAATAAGAATATCATATATCACACATTCCTTATCCAAGCTAATAATTCTGTTAATACATGCATAGAAAAATATATAAAATACATCTATAAAAATATATATATAAAATACATCTGACTTGATACCAATGAGTACATGTGCTAATGCATGCGCCTTGCTAAGAGTATACAGGCATAATATAAATAGTGAAAAATATATAAATGAATGCTAAAATATACTTAAGTATTGACGTACACATAAAACCAGCATATAGACATGCATAAGTATAAAATTATGAAATTGTAAATATATATATATATATATATATATATATATATATATACTGGATGTGCCATACAAAAAACTCAATGCCTCAATGGTCGAGCTTTTAAAAACAGTTTAAGTGACACCATTTGATTCAAACCCAGGGGTTTATCTGCATTAAATCATATGATCCATCTTTGTTTGGCAGCTTCTGTATCATTAGATAAATTACTCCATCTCTGTTTCTCTGACAATATCTGTAAAACTAAAAATTTGTAGATATGTTCTGGTCCTGTATTCTTAGTATGCATGGCAATAGCACTACTTTCTTTAATGTTTCTGATGTCTCTGTAGTGTTCAATGATCCTATCCTTTAGGTGTCTATTAGTCTTGCCTATGTAGAAACTGTAGCATACCATACAATATGCAAAATAGACCACGTTTGATGTAGTGCAGTCAGCATAAAAATTACTACTGTAACTAAATCTCCTAAATGGATGTGTAAATGTGCTGCCATTATGTATGTGCTTACAGGCTGTACAGTCTGCACATATATGTACCCAATCTGTCAGACTTATTAGTGGTATTGATTGTGGCACTTCTATAGCATAATTCATTTCTCACGGTTCTATTATTCTTAAACGTGAAGCTCTGCTTAGGCCCAATTATGCCTTGTAGGCTGTCAATCGTGGAAAGAATACCCCAATTTTTAGTAACAACATCACATATTACATTTATGTTGCTTGCAAACGTTAGTGACATCCTAAGTGTATTGTCTGCACCTCTGTATTTATGTGTGACCACCTCTCGATCGATAACTTGTCCATCCACCTCACCTGTAGTACGTGTGTCAAAGTAGGGTCTACATCTACCCGCCCTATTACTCCAACCATCTGCCATACACCTATCAATAGTTTTTGCATCATAACCCCTGTCTAGAAACTCTAGTTTAAGCTGATGTAGTGCTGTCTGTAATACATCATCATCATTAAACAGTCGCATAATCCTATATACTTGGTCTTTAATAATGTTTATCTTCGTGTAGTTAGGATGCATACTAGTGTTGTGTAGGAACGTATTCTTCCTGACCTGCTTCCTAAATAGACTAGTTCTAATGTGGTTCAGGTCATCTCTCCTCACTTTGACATCCAAGAAGTCAATTTCAGTACTAGAGAACTTAAAAGTAAATCTAAGAAATCCAGTGGTGTTATTGAGGTAGGTAAAAAATGCATTCAGCTCTGCCTCTGGACCATTCCACAACAAAAAGACATCATCCACAAATCTGATGTACCAATCAATATATCTACCATACATGCTATTAGTTGATGCGTAGTACATTCCCATTGGACCAAAGAAAGGTTGGCATAGCTATTGGCACAGGCCGTGCCCATAGCCACTCCAACCCTCTGTAAAGTTTTTTTGGAAATGGCATGTATGGTAGATATATTAATAATGCGTCAGACTGTGGATTCTTTTGTTGTGGAATAGTCCAGGCAGGCTGAATGCATTTTACCTACCTCTATAACACCACTGGATTTCTAGATTACTTTTAAGTACTTAATACTAAAATTGACTTCTTGGATGTCAAAGTGAGGAGAGATGACCTGAACCACATTAGAACTAGTCTGTTGAAGCAGGTCAGGAAGAATATGTTCCACACAACACATGTCATCCCACCAGGTAAACATTATTAAAGGCCAAGTATATAGGATCGCGACTGTTTAATGATGATGATGAATTACGAACAGCACTACATCAGCTTAAACTAGAGTTTCTGACAGGGGTTATGATGCAAACTGATGATGTATCACAGATGGTTGGAGTAATGGCGGGTAGATGTAGACGCTGCTTTGACATGTACTACAGGTGAATGGATGATTATCGACAAGGTGGTCGCTGCGTGGTACAGACAATACACTAGGATGCCACTAACATTTGCAACATAAATGTATGTGATGTTACTAAAAATTGGGTATTCTTTCTATGATTGACGGCCTACAAGGCATAATTGGGCCTAAGCTTCACGCTTAAGAATAATAGAACCCTGGGAAATGAAGTATGCTATAGAAGTGCCACAATCAATACCACTAATAAGTCTGACAGATTGGGTACATGTATGTGCAGAGACTGTACAGCCTGTAAGCACATACATAATGGCAGCACATTTACACATCCCTTTAGGAATTTTAGTTACAGTAGTAATTTTTATGCTGACTGCACTACATCAAACGTGGTCTATTTTGCATATTGTATGGCATGCTACAGTTTCTACACAGGCAAGACTAATAGACTCCTAAAGGATAGGATCATTGAATACTACAGAGACATCAGAAATGTTAAAGAAAGTAGTGCTATTGCCATGCATACTACGAATACAGGACCATATCTACAAATTCTTAGTTTTACAGTGTCTGGCACAGAGATGGGGTAATTTATCTAATGATACAGAAGCTGCAACAGAGATGGATCATATGATTTAATGCAGATAAACCCGGTTTGAATCAAATGGTGTCGCTAAACCGCTTTTAAAAGCTCCACCGAGGCATTGAGTTTTTGTATGCCGTCAACATATATATATATATATATATATATATATATATATATATTTACAATTTCATAATTTTATACTTATGCATGTCTATATGCTGGTTTTATGTCTGTACAAGTATATTTTAGCATTCATTTATATATTTTTCACTATTTATATTATGCCTATATACTCTTAGCAAGGCCAGGGACATCGGGAGGCATACGCACTGTACTGATTTCAGTACAACTTATTTAGAAGGGGGGTAGCTTTTTTAAAGCTTCACGTTTTCGCGCTTTACTGCACAATGATGTCAGCTCATCCAGTCAGAAGCTCACCGCGCATGTATTTCCGGCTGTTTTCAAGCGGGAGGATTCAAGCGTTATGTTGGATGTACATGAGCAGGAGGTCGAAGCAGCTTCAAGGACTTTATTTAGAACCGAGCTTCAAGGACTTTATTTAGAACCGAGGGTTGGTGAGTAATATGAAGAGTGTGTGTGTGTGTGTGTGTGTGAAAATGCCCCAGGTGGGATGTACTGGTGATTACTCATGGTGGTGTGGTAGGGAATACCTCAGGCTTGAACGCTGTACCTTGTATGCAGGTGCTAAAGACCTGAATTCCCTACCCACCACCATTTGTAAAAAAAATGCAGATTTTTGCCTCATATTTGATCTGATCAATATCTGTATCATATCTGTGTTTTTTAAATATTGCAATGCTTGAAATTTGATGGTGCAGTGGTAGCAATGTAGCATTGATGCCTCACAGCTATAGGTTCTTGGGTTTGGTTCTTGGCTGGGGTGCCTTCTTTGTGTGTGGGGGGGTCTGTATCTTCTCCCTGTGTTTGTGTGGGTTTGCTTTTGTGTCCTCCCATGTTACAAAGACATGTCTGCATTATTTTTTCCTGGGCCTCTGCTGAAAATTGTTTTTTTTTTGTTCCAAGTCAGACTGTCCTGATTAACAAATTGACAGGAATTTAAATTTCAGACTTCAGGTTTCTGAATGTTTACTTCCTTACATATTTGATGGTGCAGTGGCAGTATTGTTGCCTCACAGCTATAGGTTTTCTGGTTTGATTCTTGGCTGGGGTGCCTTCTGTGTGGTGTCTTCATCTTATCCCTGTGTTTGTGACATAGTAAAACAACTTTTTATTCTAGCAATAAATATATACTAACACAACCTTTTTTATAGTAATTTTTTTAAGTTTATGACTATTTGAAATTTGTCCTTATTTTTGGGACTGTAATACCCCGTTATTGGCTTTGTCCAGGTTTTTTGTGCTAAGGTTGGCAGCTATGGCAAGAACTGAATTCACTGAATATGTTTGAGGGCTATATTCCCTCATTACTGGGTTTGTCCAGGTGTTTTGTGCTAAGAGGTTGACAGCTATGGTGAGAACTGAATTCATTAAATGATAGCCATTTAAGTTTCAGTCTTCCTCTCTTTCACAAAGCAGGTGATTTGGCATAGTGGTATGTTGTTCTGACTATTTTGCACAGTGACCTTGGCAGTAAAATGTATGATGGTAACACAGCATTTTATTCTAGCAGCTTTCCAAGATTATACAAGCAATGTTTAATGTGTTCCTGTTTTTTACCCTTTTGACCCACCCCAATTAATTTGGCTTTTTCCAGACTTCTTGTGCTCGGTTGAGATGTAGTTGAGTATTGCGTAGATTTTACAAGGATCTGAGAGCTGCAGGGGAAGAGAAGTTTAGTGCTCATTATGCTAAGTCGGCTCACATTGCTAGTAGCACAAAATGTTGTGTACTTGCTTTTAACGCAGAAGGTTGTTGGTTCTACTCCCATAAGGGGTGAATGCTGCTGTACTGAAAGTTAAGACACTATGAGCCTATCAGTTTGCCATCCATTTCCTATTGCAATATTACTAGCTTATTATTAATGTAATTTAGGCAATTTATTCCTCAGGGGCATCTGACACTTTATTTTTCGGTGAAGTCATGAAATATAAAGGTGATTGCTAGCAGCAACCTCTTCATTAGTTAGATTTATTTAACGTGGAATTATTTAGATGACTTTTTTTACTACTTCAGAGATTGTGCATATTATTTACTGATAATGGTGGACTGTAAAAGTTTGATTAGACTTTTATGATGGAAATGTTCTGAATTGGGCAGTTTTGTTTCATTGTTTACTGGAAAAATGTTCAAAGCAATAGGAAGGTGTATCAAAGAGCACATGTATGTTTCATATGCAAGGGGCCTATGATTTAAAAGCAGCCCAGAATTAATTTTTATCTGCCACGGGTAAAATGTATTTTTCTTTGAATGTGGATTTTAATGTTGTTTCAATGAATGTGAGTTTCAAGGGCAGAAAAGTTTTAATGCCAAGTTTGTTTAGCAGATGTCTTAATGTTTGTGCTGTAAAATGCGAAATAAAACTTTCAAATGAAGTTCAAATCATCATAGAAGTAAATCAGTATGTACATTAGTGTTTATGGTAAATGGAGTGAAATAGCAAAGTAATGGATCATTGGAATGGCTGCAGGGGGAGGCTCCATTCGACCATGGTTTTGTGAGGGGGAAGGGCGGCAAACTTAGACAGCCCCAGCTGAACTATACCTCCCAACTGTCCAGGTTTTCAAAGAATGAATAGATTTTTTTGCTTCTTATTTTTGGTTTGTTCCTCAATTTGTGGTTTTCTGGCAAATGATTTAGGAATTAAGTCACTAAATAATGACACACTAGTTTCAGACTTTATAACCTTCAGAAAATGCATGCTAAAATAAGACCTGTTCTATCAACTGTCCCAGTTTATACAAGAGCAAGTTTTAGTACTGTTTATATGTTCCCTCAATATATTTGGCCTTGTCCAGATTTATTGCATTAACAGGTTGAGAGGTACATGCAAATAAATTGCTTTATAGAATTAGGCATAGCCAAACCTCAACTCTCCCTGATTTTGGCTCAAAATGTTGCTCTTCCCCTAATGATCCCTCCACAAAATAGCAATTTTGGAAGAAAACATAGAGGGTTTACTTTACTTTTATAAATAACTGTAATGATCAGAGTTATACATTACTTTTATTTCAGAAATGCATGTAGATTCTCTAATTTTGTCAGCTGCTCTAAGTTAACTGTGCTCATATTAAAATGGTGTCCCCCCTTTGACAGGTTTCCAGCTGTATTGTCTGGCAATTTTATATTTTTGCATCACATTTTGGGTCCGTTTTTCATAAAATTGCAGTTTTCTGGCAAATTAGTGGCAAATTGTTAAAGACTGAAGTTAGAAAATAATGCAGACATTTCGGTTTCAGATTTCATACCTTTCATAAAATTCGTACTGATGCAAGACCTACTACTATTCTATTATCTTTCTAAGTTTATAAGAGCAATATTTAAAAAAATGTCCTTATTTTTGGGCCTTTGCCTCAGTTTTATTTATGAGTTTGTTGCTGTAAGAGGCTGTGAGGTTGTGTGTGTGTGTGTGTGTGTGTGTGTGTGTGTGTGTGTGTGTGTGTGTGTGTGTGTGTGTGTGTGTGTGTGTGTGTGTGTGTGGTAGGCATGCCTCTCAACTGTCCACATTTTGCAGAATGTCCAGATTTTTGCCCCATATTTTTTGTCTGCTCCTCATAAATTTTGTGATTTTCTAGAAAATCATTGAAGGCTGAAGTTGCTAAATAATGACAGACATTTGAGCTTCAGACTTCATGTCCTTTAGAAAAATTCATACTAGCACAAATCCTGTTATTCTAGCAACTTTCTAAGTTCACGAGAACATTATTTAATATCTGTCCCTGTTTATTTTAGGCTTTGTCCATATTTCTTGCACTAAGAGGTAGGTAGGGGTGTGTGTGTGAATGAAACATCCTAGTTAGTGGTAGCAGGTGGTTAGTAATTTACTCAAGCTCAAAGCCTGCACCTTAGTTACAGAAAACAAAAGCATAAAGTCTCTACCCCAACTACCATGCTGCATTTTTCAAAGAACTGACATTTCAGATTAATTTTCAATTCAAGGAACCGAGTTTGAGTGAATTTATATTATATTACTGAAGAGGCATTACAGCGAATGCCTCTTCATCGACATTAAAAGAGCGAATCGTGAATTACGAGAATGGCCGTAGCTTGGCTGGGGAGGGGGGTAGCAGTTTGAGAGCTGTCAGTACAAATTTGAAAATCCTAGCTACACCCCTGAGCAAGGCGCATGCATTAGCACATGTACTCATTGGTATCAAGTCAGATGTATTTTATATATATATTTTTTATAGATATAGTTTATATATTTTTCTATGCATGTTTTAACAGAATTATTAGCTTGGATAAGGAATGTGTGATATATGATATTCTTATTGCATTATTTAGTTTTATATTTTTTATTATGCATTGGCAACTGTGTTTCTCTTTAATTAACAGTGATTAGGGTAATTGCCTGCATCATCATGTGACTGTTTCAA
>NC_056733.1:1899127481-1899146538 GCF_019279795.1 Protopterus annectens | reverse complement strand
CCAATAGCATGGAAAACTGTTGCAAAATAATAAAAATGAAAGTTTATTTGTTTGGCCGATCTCGGCCATTTAAGCATAGGGCAGCGGCGCGGAAACGGGATCGTACTGAAAATTTAAAAAATGTGATAAGGCAGGAGTGTCTGTGAAGTTGTATACTTATCTCAAAGTGTGGGTGTGTGTCAGCTACTTGGGCAGGGACATGAAGCACTGGTTGGACAGAGAGGGCACTGGAAGTTAGCTTGCCAGCTAGGCTGAGATCTGGACCCTATAGCTGTGCCAGTGGGAGGTCTTATTGGGGACCTGGAGGGCAAGGGAGCAACCAGCCCCAGACTGACTGTGAGCTCTGTGTGCACTTAAGGGAATTGTACTTTCCCTGGTATTGGTGGTGAGGATTGAGGCTTCTTGGTTGCTGGGCCAGGGCATGGTCGTCACAAGTGGTGGTAGTGGTTGGGATAAGATAACCTCACAAGTGTTTGTCAATGGTGGGGGTAGAGTGAATCCTGTAGCTTATGTACAGTGATCTCTGGAAGTGTTTTGTACTCTAAATCAGCCACGCAGTGTATACTTAGAGTTCATATCACAATTTTTATTTCTTTTGTTAGCTTTGTTAGTCAGGGTGAGCAAGCAGCATGTTAGCACAGGAGTATGGAAAGCTGACAAGGAATCAGCTGGTGGTGATGTTCCAGGCTAGGGGACTGATGCATGGAAACCTGACTAAGGCAGACCTGATTGCAGCCTTGGTTACAGCTGTATCAGAAAACAGCATCCAGGAGGACAATCAGACTGCCAGTGGAGATACAGTATCCTCGGAGAATGGACAGTTCAACCTTTCTGCAAAGGACAATCAGACTGGCAATGGAGATACAATATCCTCGGAGAATGGACAGCTCAACCTTTCTGCAGTGGACTTAAAAATCCAGCTGGAGCTAAAGAGACTTGAGTTGGAGGCCAGGTGTTTGGAGATAGAAGCGGAAGGAAAGGAGCATCGGAGGAAGCATGAGAAAGAAATGCTGACTCTTCACCAGAGTCATGGAGGTAATGGGGATGGGAGTAACTGGACCCCCGAAGCAGAACAGGTCAGTAAATTTTTTCCGCAATTTAAAGAGGGGGATAATATTGATAGTTTCATTCACATGTTTGAAAGGGTATGCAAACAGTATAGTGTTGACCAAAGGCTCTGGGTACGGTTCCTGACCCCCTTACTCCATGGGAAAGCTGTAACTTGTATATCACAAATGATTAACTCTGTCTGTTTTGATTATATTGCTATAAAGAAATGCCTGTTACAATGTTTTAAGCTAACACCTGAAATGTATAGGAAAACGTTTTGTGAGCATAGACACATGTATGTGAATATGTTGCTGAAATGAGCACTTATTTTCATAGCTGGGTGAGTGGATGTCAGGTCACCACTTTTGAAGGGCTGGCAGGCCTTTTGGTGAGGGAACAAGCCCTTAGCACTTTGCCTGAGGACATGAGGATCTGGTTAGCTGATAGACAATATGCTACTTCAGATGAGTTGGGGAAGAAGGGAGATCTACACCTGGCCAGCAGAGTAGCCCTGCACAGGAAGAGGACCCCCGGTACTGCTCATGGGTCTGAAGGAACTTATGGTGGGCATTAAAGACTGCCCCAACAGAATCTGCCAGTAGCAGGGGAAGCCACTAGTCCAGATAGATGTCCAGGACCTAGGGTGAAATGTTTTGAATGCAACCAGTGGGGCCATGTGGCATACAGGTCTCTATGGAGGCAAGGTGGGGAAAATTAACCAATGTGGAAAAAAAATCCCCGGTGGGTTGTTTGGGAAAAACCCGGGGTTTGAAAAATTTTTCCCTTTCCAAGAAGGATTTAAAGGCAGTACAATGTCTATGCATTACTGAAGTATTTTGGGAAAACCATTTCTTAGCCGGGGTGACCCGAAAATTGACACGGGTTTATTCGGGGAGGGGTTTTAATTACTGAAGGTGGGCTGTTGTGGGAAATGTTTTTCCCCTTTTAAGGGTTGCTAAATTGGTGGTGACCCGGGCTACATACACCACTGAAAGGGGCCCCAACTTTGTGGAAGGGGACTGGGGGGGTTAAAGGGGGATTGAAAAACTATTAACCCCACTTTGGAACCACAGGTGGGCGGGGCACCTTTTCAAAAAGGGGGAATCTGAACCCAACAAAAGTTACTTACAAAGTGGGCCGGGGGGTAAAGGTGGAAGACACAGTTGGAAACCAGGCTTATGTCGTTTAAAACCTTTCCCATGATATTCCCCAGGTCTTTTTTTTTTGGGTATTTGCCTCCTGTTTAGCACACAAAAAATCTTTGGGCAGCCCCAGCATTAAGTTTGGGGCCTTTTTTAAACTTCCCCAAATATGTGAATAAATAGGTGGTAGGGTTAACTCAATGGGGCAAAGGGTGGTTTTTGGGGAAAAAATGTGTAATCTCTGGTTGAATATTTTTTCCACAAAGCCATGCATTAAAGTGTAAAGGACAATGGCTTGAGGCCTTTTAAAAGTTGGACACCTTCTACCAAACCCATGTCATGGAAAAGTTCCATGTGAGAAATTTGCTAGGGGGGGTTTTGTTTCTTTCCTGGAAGTGGTTGTCTGTTTATTTGATCCATATCCATTGGGGTGGTTTGGCCCTTTTTTGGGGGTGACCCAGACTTTTCCAAATACCACTGTGGGGCCCCCACTGTGGTATGTGACATACTGACCTAAAAGGGTTTTGGCAGGAAAAAAATTTTTCCGGTCAATCTGCTTTAAGGCCCCTCTTTTTTTTGAACAATTCCACCCCGGGTTTTAACAAACAAAAACCCCCCCAAAATCTGTATGCCCCAAGGGGGCCTGACCTCCTTTAAACCCCACAGTGTGGGGCAGGCTCATCAGACTGCCACTTAATGATTAGTCCACATCTTGTCCTGGCCTTTTATTACCCTCGGAAATCCGGGAAGGGGAATGAATTTAACTTTTCCGGGGTTCATGGGCCGTGTTTAATCCCCTAAAATGTTGGGTGGCATAATCGCCATGACTCAATGGTTGTGAACCGGGCCCCTTGGGCCTGGAAAAATTGCCCAACCTTTTGAATAAAGTTTTAAAATGTTGGGGTGTTGGGTGGTTTGGGTGGAAACTTTTGAACAATTTTTGACCAAAACCATGTAAAAAGACCTTCCACCCACTTCCATCAATTTTTTCATCCTAAAGGGGTGGGTTAATGTTTTCACTCCCCCTTGAAAATCTTCTACAATGGCCCTTTTGCTTGTAACTCATTGACATTTTAACAACTGGTAGGTGAAGGTCTCACATGGGGCCTGGAAATAATGTTTTTGGGGGTTTTTGGGTGTTTGGTCCATGGTTTTTTTTAGGAAACCCCTTTTGAGGGCTATTCTCCCACTGAAAAATTGCCATATTAAACCCAATTGTTCCCCACAGGCCTTTGGAAACCCTCAACCACTTACCCTTCCGGGCATGCGGGACATCCATAACCAAAAATGGAGGAAGGGTTAAAACCCACTTTCCAATCGGAACTTTGGTTTAAAAAATCGGGGTTTGGATGGTGTTTTAATGTCCCCCTTGGGATATTTTTAGAGTTGAAAACACTCCCCCAAATTTTGGGATGTGCCGGAAATCCCTTTTACTTGAATTTAAACCCAAATTAAGGCCTTTTTCCCATAAACCCAATAAACCCTATGCCCTATACAAGAAAGGTTTTTTTTTGGTTGTTGTGTTTTGGGGTTGTGGTTTCATGTGTTTGTAATGTAATTAGGTAATTATTTGGCCCTTCCACCCATTATCCCCATTGCCATACTTTGAAAGGGGCCTGGTGATGTTTTCACTTTAAAGCCCCTTGGAACACCTTCCCCATTGGGTCAGGGAAATTAGGAACCATTATAAATAACATGATGGGTAGGGGAGGTTCCATTGAGTCGGAAAGTATTTGGTTGTGGGGTTTTGGTTTTTTTGGGTGTGTGGTTGGTTGGTAGTCTCAAAAAGGGTTCCAATTTGCCACGAAAAGGTTTTTCCACAACAAGATTGTCAACCTCCCCTGACCCGGGTTGTTGCCCAAAGGGCCAGGGAACATAATTACGGGTTTGGGGGTGCATAATACTGATATTGTTTGGGGGTTCAATTTTGGGATTTAAATCTGTGTGGGTGTAGAAAATTTATGAACTATTCCACTTAAGGAGAGTTTTAATTTTAACAGTTTTTAAACAAAATCCCAAGGCACTTTTGGGGCCCTGTGTCTCCAATGATTTCCAATTAATGAAAATTTTCAACCCAAAAGGCCCATCGGGCCATGACTTGTTTTGGGGTTGTGGTGTTGTGGTTGTTGTGTGTTGCTGTTGTGTTGCATTGTGATATTTCAACACTTTAATTTTTTTTGGGTCCATTCAACCAATACCCCATTGCCTTACTGTCAACCCTGTTTTTTTCATTTGGAAATTAAAAACTACAGCTTTAGTACAGCTTGGTGCATGTCAATTAAGCTGAACCTTGTAGAAAATGATAGGGCTAATCCTTGCAATGAAAAGTGGAGACCAATTCGTCATTTTAAAGAATAATCATTGGCTGGACATGCCTTACTTTTAGCTGCTGGTACTCACACATTCATTGAAACTGTACAAATTCTTTGCATCAACTATTAGATTTCCCTGCAGATGTATGTCGGATGTGGCAAGGTATATCTATGGGGGGAATGACCCAGCAGAGTCATGCTGTACTAGGCTATCTGCCCTGGGGCATTTGTAAGCCTAGCCATAGTGATGTGGCTTTGCCACCCCATGAAATGGTACAAAAATGTACAGAATAAATTTAGAATACTGTGCCTCTGTCTAGTAGTGACACAATGAAGGTCCCCTTATATAATAGAATTAGTTTACTGTGCCCCTGTCTAGCAGTGACACAGATGTGACCCCTGGGGTAAACTTACGATCTCCCATCCACTCATCAAGATTTCTCTTGAAGAGAGTCAGTGAGGGGCTCTGCCTAATATGAACTGGGATCTTGTTCCAAAGCATGGGAAACCTCTGGGTTATGAATCTATCCCTCCAGCATGTCCTATTCATATTTGTGCTGAGGTTTAAGTCTTTAGCTCTCGTGGTCCTGATGGATTTGGATTTTTTTGAGGTGGAGCATGTCCATCAGATCCTGATTGGACATGGCCTTGCACGTCAGGCAGAGATCACCTCTGAGCAGGCGGTATGCTACTGAATAGAGCTGAAGTTTCTTTAGTCTGGCAGAATAAGACATATGTTGGAGACCCTTGATCCTCTTGGTGAGGTACTTTTGTGGTCTCTCCAGCTGTTGCAAATGCTGGGTGAGGTACATACCAAATGGGGCATTGTACTCAATCATGGGTCTGATGAGGGAGGAATATAGGGGTACAATGACATCCTTGGATCTGGATGTGAATCCCTTCATGATGAGGTGTGCAAGGTAGAATGATTTTCTAACCACTTTGGCAACGTGGGTGTCAAATGAGAGGTCGCTGTTGACTTGGGTCCCTAGGTCTCTGATTACTTTTTCCGTACTCAGTGGGTTGCTGTCTATGTGATAATTTGTGGGTACTTTGTTTTTCCCAAAGGGGATGACTATACATTTTTTGGCATTTAGTTTAAGGCCGTGACTCCGGCACCAGTTGTCCATTTCTGTGAGGCCTTTTTGTAGGATGTGTGTGTCTGCTGGTGTATCGACTATGGCACCTAGTTTGCAGTCATCTGCGAACTTTGTCAGCCACAGCCCTCCCATGTTTGCTTTAACATCTGAGAAATAAATGCCAAACAAGAGGGGTCCCAGGACAGATCCCTGTGGGGCACCACTTGTGACTGGCTTTGAGTCTGACATTGCTCCAGCAATTTTAACTTTACGGGTTCTGTCCTTTAGCCAGTTTGCAACCCATCTAGTGACATAAGGGTTTATTTTTAAGCTGTTGAGCTTATCTATGATGCCTGAGTGGGGTATTGTGTCAAAGGCCTTAGCCAAGTCCAGGTATGCTGTATGGACTGCTTTGCCCTCATCAATGGCTCTAGTGACTGTTTTGAAAAAGTCAACCAGGTTTAAAAGGCAGGATCTGCCCTTTACAAAGCCGAACTGGGTGGGGTCAAGTGTCTGTAGGTCCCCTATGTCTCTGTTTATGAGTTCCATAATGATTCTTTCCAAAGCTTTGCAGACCAGGCTGGTTAAGCTTATGGGTGGTAGTTTCCAGGGTCTGTAGAGGCACTCTTGTGGAGTGGGACCACTGTTGCTGTACGCCAGTGTTCAGGTACATATCCAAGTAAGGCTAAGGTTAAATAGCATTTTTATGTGTGGGTTTAGCTCCTCTTGAGTTCACGTAACACGCAACCGTGATACCGTCAGGTCCCATTGATGCTGTGCTTTTTCCTTTGTTTAGGGCGGTTCTCACTTGGACATCTGAGATGACAGGGAGATTACATTCAACTAGGATAAGTATTTCTTCTTTTGGGGGTGAAGGAGGGGAGAAATTTGCACTGAACCTGTCAGCCAGAATGTTGGCAATATCTGTGGGTTCAGTGTATTTTTTTTTGTTGTGAACCAACTCTGAGCATATCTGAGGGTTTCCGCCCAGGTTTCTAACATTGCTGAAGAAGGCTTTGTGGTTATCTTTAGTGTCCTTAGCGATTTTTCTCTCAAAGTTGGCCTTGGATGTTTTTATGAGAGAACATAGTTTTCTGCTAATGTTGATCAGAGATGTCTTCCCTACATGGGATTTTGCTCTGACGTGCAGTAGCTTCCTTCTTTTGTTATACAATTTGTTTATGGCTGAGGTCCACCAGACAGGATGCTTACCTTTGGTGGAGAGGGACTTGGATTTGTTTGGGATTGCATGATCCATGCATTCTTGGAGATGTCCATAGAAAGCATTTGTGAAGGATTCGGCATTGTGGGATGTGGTATCCACTGGCACAGTGGGCTTAAAGGATATCATCTCAGCCTTAAGAAGAGTGGTCTGTTTTTGAGAAGTTTTTCACTGTGGTCTTTTGTGCTGGGGGTGGAGGTGGGATATGTATATCCAGGGTGATTAGTTTGTGGTCAGATCTCACTAGTGAGGGGTATACTTCTGGTGTGGAGCATTTTGTCCCCATGTTTGTGATGATCAGGTCTAGTATATTATCTCCCCTAGTGGGAGAGGTGACTAGTTGTTCCAGTGCATTTGAATTTATGAATCCCAGGAACCTTTGGGCTAGGGTATTAGGGCTAGAATAATGTACCCAATCTATGTTTGGGTAGTTGAAGTCTCCCAGTATGATGGTATTTTTGTGATACATTCATATCCTCCAATGTCTTCAGGAAGGCTGAGTGGGGTTCTTGAGATTGGGAGGGTGGTCTGTAACATGCTATCAGTTGTATAGCAGTTTTGCCTATGGTTAGTTGCACTTGTATGGTCTCTGATGCTTCATGTGTTGCTACTAACCTGGAGGTGTTGGTGTCCTTGATGAATATGGACACTCCCCCTCCCTTTGTGGTTTGGCCTGGGTTTTGGGGCCGAAAAGCATGATACGAGGTATAGCCTGGTAGTGCTGGGGTGCTCTCAGGAGCCTTGAACCAGGTTTCAGTTACTGCACAGACGTCGATGTTCTCCATGCTGAGGAGTGCATCAAGTGCCTGCATCTTGAGATTTAGACTTCTGGCGTTGAGCAGCATTACCCTTAGTTTTTTCCATTTTGTTTTCTAAGGAGGTGGGTTTGTCTTTTGAGCCTTGCCTAAAAAAGGCACTATGGGGGTGGCAAGAGCCTTAGCCAATATCCAGAAGCCCAGTGGTGACAGATGTAAGCCATTGCTTGCGAAGCAGCGTGGCTTGTCCAACATGTCATCCCAGGCAGACAGACATTGGATCCCCTTAGAATGACACCAGTACTTGAGCCAATTGTTAAAGCTGATCATCTTGTCTTTGTATTGTGGTATCATTCTTGGTGAGGGCAAGATGCTGCTCAGGGTCAGGGTCATACCAGCCTGGGCTACATAATCGGAGAGCTCCTCTATGTCTCTTTTCATGTAGTCCAGGGAGGTATGTCTCAGGTCATTCACACCAGCATGGACAATGATGGAGTCATATTTGTACTTGCTTTGGAGTGACTTGAGTGCGTGTGTTATGTGGCAGATCCTAGCTCTCGATAGACAGCTCACAGTCACCTTCTCCTTGTTCAGCCTGGTCAGCGGGACATCAGTGTGTCTGACTATAGAGTCACCTATTACTAGTGTATCAGGCAAGGTGTTTGGCCTTAAAGGCTGTGATTGGTTGACACACTGATTTATTGAAGTATGTGTTGCATGTGTTTTGTTTTGAGGTGGTGGATTTTTGGATGTCTGCTTTGGGAGCCTCTGTTGTTTTGGTAAGTTTTTATTAGAGCCTCCAAGTATGTCTTTGTGTTTTTATGTGTTTGGTTTGCAGTTGTGGTAGGTCTATGTGGGACTGGGATTGTTGTGTGTGTGGTTGCCATCTCCTCCTGTCTGGTCATGCCAGCCCTGAGTTGAGAGAGTTCAGCCTCCAGTTTGGCTATATAGTTGCATCTCTCACATGTATTTGTGTTTGTTGGGAGGAGGAGAGGGTTGTCTGTGTACATGAGACAATTGTAGCATTGTTTCAAGATACCTTGATTGACCAGCTGAATTGGAGACAATGCCAGTAATCTACCACTTGACATGCTAGAACAGTATAAGGGAGTGCTGTACCTTTAAGGGAAGTGGATATTCCCAGGGGTGGTAAGTAGATGTAGTGCTTTACTTAGTATGAGAGTGCTTACTTAGTAGAGAAGTATTGAGAACAAGTGCTAGGCTTATAATATAGTGAGTAGTCTGGTTATACTAAGAGTAGAGCTTCCTTAAGGGAAAATTTGAAGAGCAGACTTGGCGGAGCCAGAAAAAGTTTAACCTATGTGCACAACCGCGCAAAGCCGTGCAAATGCGGATTTTAAACAGTGAACTACAAAAGAGCTAGAAATGGTCCAAACAACCAATTACTACAGCTTCTTGTGCTGAGGTCACTTCCTACAGGGACAGGTAGGCTGCTCAAGGCTCCCCACTCCCACTGGTGAGCAAAGAAACTTCCTTCTATCCAAGTAAGGTAATGGACAACACAGGAACTAAACCACAGCCCAGAATACAGCAATGCCTGTAAACTGGTCTAAACTAGTCGAGTAGAGGCGGGAAAACAAGGATTATTTTTTTGTTTTCTCAGAAACACACAGAAAATGCAGAAACAGTGATAAATTAGTTAAGGCTAGCACACTTTAGTGGGCAGCCTCCAGTTAAATTAAACAAACAAACAAACAAACAAACAAACTTTTGATCAAATTGACTAAAATGTAACTTTAAATGCAGATTTTAAAATAATGCAGCAAACAGTTAAAAAACAGTTCAAGCTAGTTCAGGGTAAGCTACAGAAGCTATTCCAAGTGAAAAAAAAAAGCAAAGATACTTAAATCCAGAAAGTAGTCGCTTTTCTGAGTTCCCTGCTGCTAGGACCACTCTGCAAAACCACGAGGAGCTTGTCTGAGCAGTATAGCCAGAAAAAAACGCCCAGAGGTGGATTTTAAACAGTGAACTACAAAAGAGCTAGAAATGGTCCAAAACAACCAATTACTACAGCTTCTTGTGCTGAGGTCACTTCCTACAGGGACAGGTAGGCTGCAGAGTGGTCCTAGCAGCAGGGAACTCAGAAAAGCGACTACTTTCTGGATTTAAGTATCTTTGCTTTTTTTTCACTTGGAATAGCTTCTGTAGCTTACCCTGAACTAGCTTGAACTGTTTTTTAACTGTTTGCTGCATTATTTTAAAATCTGCACTTAAAGTTACATTTTAGTCGAATTTGATCGAAAGTTTGTTTGTTTGTTTGTTTAATTTAACTGTGGAGGCTGCCCACTAAAGTGTGCTAGCCTGTGTAACTAATTTATCACTGTTTCTGCATTTTCTGTGTGTTTCTACCAAAAAAACAAAAAAAACAAAAAAATAATCCTTGTTTTCCTGCCTCTCTGGTTTTTTGGACCATTTCTAGCTCTTTTGTAGTTCACTGTTTAAAATCCACCTCTGGGCATTTTTTTCTGGCTATACTGCTCAGACAAACTCGTCGTGGTTCTGCAGAGTGGTCCTAGCAGCAGGGAACTCAGAAAAGCGACTACTTTCTGGATTTAAGTATCTTTGCTTTTTTTCACTTGGAATAGCTTCTGTAGCTTACCCTGAACTAGCTTGAACTTTTTTTAACTGTTTGCTGCATTATTTTAAAATCTGCACTTAAAGTTACATTTTAGTCAAATTTGATCGAAAGTTTGTTTGTTTGTTTAATTTAACTGTGGAGGCTGCCCACTAAAGTGTGCTAGCCTGTGTAACGAATTTATCACTGTTTCTGCATTTTCTGTGTGTTTCTACCAAAAAAAAAAACAAAAAATAATCCTTGTTTTCCCACCTCTCCTCGACTAGTTTAGACCAGTTTACAGGCATTGTTGTATTCTGGGCTGTGGTGTAGTTCCTGTGTTGTCCATTACCTTACTTGGATAGAAGGAAGTTTCTTTGCTCACCAGTGGGAGTGGGGAGCCTTGAGCAGCCTACCTGTCCCTGTAGGAAGTGACCTCAGCACAAGAAGCTGTAGTAATTGGTTGTTTTGGACCATTTCTAGCTCTTTTGTAGTTCACTGTTTAAAATCCACCTCTGGGCGTGTGTGTGGGTAAGGGGGTTGTGTATTAAATGGGCTGTGGAGAGGTGGTGTGTGTAAGTATGGATGTGCCTTAGTTGTGATGGTGATGTGTGTGTTTACATGGATGCACACAGTTCTGCCATGTTGCTGCCCTATACAGGGGTATGTTGGACAGCTGTGGACTGTACATGGCAGGGTGTACAGTTCACTGTGTCCGGCCATGGACAAGAGAACTGGGCCTGCCAGGGGTTCCACTGGAACCACCAGGCACAAGGCCAGCTGCAGTACTACTTCCTGATGATGACTGCTGTCTGCTGGATCCGTGTCCCTGTTGGTACTGGCCAGGACCATGTGCCCATGGCCTGCTGGGTCATGGTGTGGACAGCAACTCCCCTGCAGTTGTGCTGCTGGTACTGCCACTATGGGAGTGGGGGTGAGATGCTGCACAGCCACGTAAACCTTCAGCTGTTTGTGGTGCTATCCTCTGTCCATGTGGCTGACAGCCAACTCCTACCACATGCTCTAACACAGGCAGCCCACGGTTGAGGACTGCCACTATCTCACCCAACCATCTATCCATGACCTCAGCATAATAATGGTGGGCATCTGCAAGATCACGGATGTTGTCAAGCATAGCAGGAAGATTTGCCATCTGGACCCTGAGAGTTTGTCTGGTGTGATGTTCAATACATGCCTGTGCCTCCATGATGGTCTGAAACATGCATCTGGTGACACCTGCTGTGGCACTTGTGGCAGGGGCATGATAGGCAGCAGTCCTCCTATGAGCACCCCATCCATTTGCCTGTGTGGGACCTCACCTGTTATCGGCTATGGCTGGTGTATACAGACATACTTTTCATAGTCACCACACTTTCCTTTCCCATGTCACCACCCACCAACTCCCTCATCTATGGCCAGTAGTGATGGGGTATGTGTGGGCATTGTGACTGTGTGTGGGGATGGGGTGGACAAAAGTGGGATGCCAACCAATGGCACAGATTCAGCCCCTGACAACCCCACCTGTGCCTCACTATGCCTATCATCATTGTCAGAGTCTGCAGAGACACTGACATCATTTTGCATGAGGGAGGGACCTCGACCCCCATTGCCACCTGTGAGGGGAAAACAATATATGTAAATGAATACCTGTATGTTATGGTTTACTTACAAACACACACACGCACACACACACACGCGCACACACACACACACACACACACACACACACACACACACACACACACACACACACACACACACACACACACACACACACACACACACACACACACACACACACACAGTTACAGGTGAGGTGGCACAAAGATATTACACAGACCTCACATTACCCAACACTAGACATGCATGACACATGATCCTAAACATCATGCATTGCAGCCATTCTTCATCCTTGTTACAAACAGTATACATCTCTGGGATGCATGAGTCATGTTAGTAGGTGTCGTCCCTTCACCTAGCACACACTGCACCCATGTACACATTATTGCTGTGCACCTGTATAGCACACTGGCATCTACTGTAGACCATACATCACAACTGTACAAATCATTGCTGTATGTGTAGATGTCTGGCACTTATGTTTGCTCTGTTCCTCACAACCCCTTTGTGTTTGTCTGACACATAACTGGGATGATATGAGGACTGATGTCACTAATTAATGGCATACATTTGATTTTCAAATCTCATTAGCAGCAGTGAATGTATGTGCAATCAAATCCGGTTACACCAATGACCTTCTGAGCTTAACATGGATATGATAAGTGTACACACCTCTGTTAACATGCCAGCCTCTTGTATGATATAAAATGAGACCACATTACTGCATTTGAAAACATTATACACCTTATATGTGACATATGACCTGTGCAATCCAATTAAGAAACAAACAAATGTGTTAGTTGTGAAGATTCTGAATGTGATGCATACAATATGGTAGTTGCATAAGTGTGAACACCCTTAAACCCATGCTTTGTTGAAGCATCTGTTAAGTGAACTACAGCAGTCACTCTTCCTGGAAGGTTCATATTAGCATGGCACATCTTGACTTGGCATTATTCGGCCAGTCTTCCCTACAAAGGTCCCCCAACTCTGTCAGATTGCGAGGCCAGTTGATGTGCACAGCCCTTGGAGGTCACACTGGGGGTTTACTATTGGTGTTGAGTCTGGGCTTTGTTTGGCCCAATTCATAACCTTGAGTGTTCAGACAGAGCCATTCCTAGCTAGTTTTGGATGTATGCTTCAGTTCATTGTCATGTTGGAAGCTGAAACCTCTCTCCATCCTCAGCCGTATTGGAGATGCTTGACAGCTTTGGCCCACACATGTTATTTGGAATTGTTCAGAATTCCCTCCACCATGTCTACAGGCCTAGTTCCAGCTAATGAACAGCAACCCTAAAGCTGGACACTGCCACCAGCAAGCTTCAACGTGTGGATGGTGGTCCTCAGGTGAAGTGAGGTGTTGCTTGTGCACCACACGTAGCTTTAGGAATACTGTCTGTAGGTTTGAACCTTGGTCTCATGACACCATTTCACATTGCAACACATGCCTTTGGGAGACTTGTTGTTATGTTTTGCTACCTGTACATAACCCTGGATGGTGTACACGAGCAGTACTTTCCAGTGATTCCTGCAACTTCCTCAGTGTTGCTGCATGTCTCCTGGCAGCCTCCCTGACCAGTCCTCAACATGTCTTGTCATCTGTTTTGGATGGACATCAAGTTCTTTTCAACAGCACTGTTGTCCCATATTTAATCGACCTGTAGATGACTGTCTGCTCTGTGTTCCATGGTATATGAAATGATGTGATAATGTTATTTTACCCTACTCCTGACTACTACCTTTCAGATATGAGATCCCTTTGATGCTTTATAAGATGTGTGCAAGCCATGGCTGCTTCTATTGCAGGCAACTGAGCAAATGTCATGAACATACTACTTGGACAGCAGACTGTTATGTCATGAACATACTGCTTGGACAGCAGACCGTTATGTCATGAACATACTGCTTGGACAGCAGACCATTAGTCAATGTTATATTGAGTCCCTGTACTTGATGGCAGGTGTGTACTCAAGTAGAGTGAATGCTGTCAGTACATCACAAGCTACCTTAACAATATTTTATTTGGAGAGTGTGCACACATATGCATCCAGCATATTGTAAGGTTTGTATACACCATATTTGGTGCACTAACATATTAGTCTGTTTTACATGTTAATTGTTCATGTTATGGTCACATTACAGTTTGGAAAAGGTGTGGAATGTAATATTGTGGTCTGTCATTTTATATATCAGCGATACTTGGCATCTTAACAAGGGTGTGTACACTGTTGTATCCACTGTATAACATTAATGTTTTATAAATGTCCCTACTGCAGCCAATTTGCCCCACTATTTTGTTGGTCTCTGTCCAGACATCTTGCACCGACAGGTTGTGAGGTATGCTACAGGAATTTTACATACTGTTCAGATATGCCCCCATAGTTACCACTGTGATGCACTGCAGTTAGTGCCAACAAAACTGAACATGCACATCATACATTATGGCTAGATGTGATATTTGTGTGTATGGCAAATAGCATAGCCTTAACATGCACAGGGTATTGGCAAACCACAACAAAACAATTCCATACTCACCAGCTACAGGCTGTTGTCCCATGTGTAGACCCAAGGGACCTAAATAGTTGTGGGAGAGAGGTACTGTCAGCAGCCTCTCATGTGGCCTTGGTACAGGGTGGAAGCAGCATTTCTGCACATTAACAGTGCAAACCCCAATACTACAAAATATGCTGCCCATCACCACCGTCAACACGTACTATCTTATCTGACATATGCATGTAGATACTATACAGATACAACTAGATATGCAACACTATTCTAATAATGTGCAATGGGGCCTTACCTGCATGCTCCTCATCCATTGTGTGGGTGCAACCCACCTCCACAATGCTTTCTTCAGCTTCCTGTGGAATGCTTTGGGTGGGTTCCCCAAGGTTGGCAAGGAACTCCTCAATGGATGTCAGTGGGGCCTGGATGACAGGGCCCCCACCTGTGGATAGGCAGTCCCTTGCTATGGCAGCAGCCCTTCGCCAGGCATGGCATATGAGGTCAGTGGCATGATGCCGGATTTGCTCGTATGTTTGGCCGTGCAGGCCAACATCATTTACGCTGTGGACAAGAGAGTTACACAGTGCGGTCCTCTCCTGCAGATCTTGTGGTCTTCTGCTGAATAGTAGTGCATGCTGTTGTGTGACTACTTCAATGATTATTGATGTTTCTGCCTCGGTGAAGGCAGGCAGTCTTGGCCTTTGCATTGCACCTGGAAGACATAAACAGGAAAACACATCACTGGACCTCATACAATTGTTAAATTGCACATCAGCAGTGGATATTAGTCACCACAACTCAAAACTACACCATAACCCTCTAATCTATCACAGCAATATCAGCTTGCATTGTACTCCTGGCCCTGATGTGTCATATTCCCCCAATGATGGACAGTTAATTGCATAATCCTCTATTCTCCATTCATTTCTGTGTAGAGGGATGATAGTGGCCGTCTTCCATGTGGATGGGGTGTGTATGGTGGCAAGGCTGTGTTTGACTGTAGTGTGTGATGGAGCTGTGAGCACATTCCTGAGTTCATGTAGGAGGCAGACAGGAATGTTATCAGGCCCCACAGAGACTTGCTGTTGTTGCCATCAGTAGGCAATATGTACATGCTCACTGCTGATGAGGGGAGGGGTGCAGTTAATGTGCATATCCCCCTATACAAATGGGGGGACAGGGTGGTGATGTTTCCACCCAACCTGTCTGATGCAGTTGCCTATAGCTACGGCATGGCATGTGTGTATGAGGTGTGCTTTACCACCAGTACAGGGTGAATTGTGTTGTTGCCTTTGAGACTGACAACATATATGGAGACACCCTTGTGATTGGCCTTGGTGGTGTGGATATGTCTGATTTGTAGTCATAGTTAGCCTTACAGGGAGTCACTTGTGAATGCACATGCTTACTCAGATAGAGGTGGACTTGCTTCCAAGTTGCTGCCTGCACCTATGTGTCCCTGTACAGCCAATATAGCATCCTATTATGTGGTTTGTGTATTGCTGCTGTCCAGCAAAGGGGATTACTCTACCTTGGTGGAGGCTGGTTTTACAGGTCAGGTATTGCTGAGTACATACAGCTACAGTGGATATAAAGTGTACCCACCCCTGTTACAATGCCTGGTATTTGTGCAATTGAAACATGACACCACAATAACTCATTTCAAAACAATTCTCACCTTTAATGTGACCTATAGTCTGTACAAGTCAATTGAAAACATAACAATCTGTTCGGAAAAAACATATGCAAATAAAAATCAGTGCAATAAGCCAGTTGAATGAGTATGCACACCCTTAAAGTGATACGTTGTGTAAGCACCTGTTGAGATGATTACAGCATTGATTCATCTTGGTTTGGAGTTGAACATCATTGCACATCTTCACTTGGCAATAGTTGCCCACCTTCCTTGCAACAGTGCTACAAATGTATCAATTTGTGAGGGCATCTCTTGTACACAGCCCTTATTCAGGTCAATACACAGATGCACTCTTGGATGTAGGTCTGGGCACTGGCATGCACATGCCTAAACTGTACTTTTCATTTTGTGACGCCATTCTTTTGTTGATTGGGATGAATGCTTGAGGTCATTGTCATGTTGACAGGTAATATCCCTCTTCGTCTTCAGCTTTCTAGCAGATGACTGTAGGTTTTAGGACAAAAATGATTGTTATTTGGAACTGTTCATAATTCTCTCCACTAAAGGTCCAGTTCCAGCTTAAAAAAGCAACCACAAAGCATGATACTGCCACCACCATGCTTCACGGGGGGATGGTGTTCTTTTTGTGATGCAAATTGTTGTTTTGGGCCAAACATACCTTTTGGAATTCTGGGCCAAAGGTTCAACATTGGTCCCATCAGACCATGACACATTTTCCAAAATGCTATTGGGAGACTTGATGTAGTGCTTGGCAATGTTTGTCCAGCCCTGGATGTTTTTCTGTGTAGGAAAAGGCTTCCATCTTACTACCCTGCCCCATAGGCCAGACATATGGAGAATACAGAAGATTTTTGACATATATAGTACATACACACCCAGGATTTGCCAGGCATTCCTGCAGCTCCTTCAGTGTTGCTGTAGGTCCCCTGGCAGCCTTCCTGGCCAATTGTCATCTTGTCATTTCATCCTTTTGGATGGAAGTCCAGCTGTTTTCAGCGTCACTGTTATCTCATATGTTCTCCACTGTTTGATGACTGTCTGCACTGTATTCCATGGTATATCCAGTGTTGTGGACTGTTTTTCTACTCTTCTCCTGACTGATAACTTTCCACACTGAGATCCCTTTGATGCTTTGTAAGCCCTCTGCAAAACATGACTTTTGCTTTAGCAGGCAACTGGGTAAATGTCAAATAAATCCTAGTAGGACAGCTTAACATTATTTGTGGTTAATCAGGGTCTTTTTAATTGATGTATTGTGTGTACCCAAGAAGATAGAATGCTGTGATTACAGCAAGAGGTGCATCAACAAAGTATTACTCTACATGTGTGCACATATATGGAACCAGCATATAGTATATATGTTATGTTTAAATTGTTTTCCCTACCAGATTTCTTTGTTTTCAGATAGAATTGTACAGGTTATGGGTCACACTAAAGGTGAGAAACGTTTTGAAATGATTATCTGTGGTCTCATTTTCATACAGCATACAAACTTGGCATTTCAACAGGGGTGTGTACACTTTTGATATCCACTGTATATAGGTGTTCATATAGCTGTTAGTGGTAGGCATGGACAGAGGGTCATAACACAGTTGGACACTTCTCTGATTACAACCTGATAATCATGCCTATTCTAGCACCCATATCAGTGTCAGGGCAATGCACCAATCAGTAGCTGTATACATTTATGTCTGCTGTATGCACTGAAACTGATATTATACACATGTACAACATTCACAACCTATTTACCTGGCTGCTTGCAACCCATGTTATTTGTTTTGTGCCTTCCAGCTGAACATACGCATACATACATGTGCCCAAGTGATACCTGGTATACATTTCTGTTCTATGTTAGTATGGTGCAGTGCATTTACAATCTTGTTGCTCAGTCATACCGCTCAACCTGTTATAGCAGGACTTCTGGACAATGGCACACATAAATGGGTGGCAAAGGCACATCAGTACTGACACTGCATTAATATAGCTGCAACATATATAATTAAGTTGATTGCACAGTAGGCTTTGACATCACAGTGATAACTAAGGATGATGTCCAACAGTCATATCTAGGCTATTTTGTTACAATGTCATTGCTCACAGACTTGCCAGTGGTTTGGCTGACATAACATGATGTATGTGTATGTGACTACTGATATCACTCACACATGTGCTTATTGTCCAGCAGAACACTGTACAGTTGAATGGTATGAATTCACTATATCACATGCAGTTCAACACACACTTCTGCAACAGTACTTTAATATGCACATGCTCTATATAGTTCTCTTAGATTTACATGACAAACGTGTATCATACTCATATTCACAGGTAACATATGGATATGAACAATATCCCTGTAGCTGGCCTAGCAGTGGCACAGTCAGTAGTGTTTAACAGACACTCCAGTGGTTGCCATATGTGAGCTGAAGTTTCCTGGGGTGAGTCAGGTTCCTGAGTTGTGTTCTATGTTAAAGCAGAGAGAGCCAGATGCTATGGCCATAGGTGCTGTTCAGCAGTCATCACTACAGCAAGTTTTGTTTTGACATATTCTTTCAAACTCCTATTTCCCATTATTAGAAAACACATACTACATTCAATTACATGCTTGCTTGTTTCATATACCTTTTTTTACAATGCAGTGGGTTATATCACAAAGTTCCTCAAGTTCTTTTTGTTTGTTCACTGTAGAATACTGGTATACAGCTGGTTTGAATGGGTGGCAGCTTGCCTTTTGTAGGTAATGCTCTTGACCAGGTGATGGCCTGTAAACCAACTGGTGTTCCCGACTTGCTAATTGCATGCAGAGCAGCTGTGTAGTTCTTCGAATAGCCAATGTCATGGCAACACATCCCTATAATTGAG
The DNA here is from genome assembly GCF_019279795.1 of Protopterus annectens. NCBI lineage: Eukaryota > Metazoa > Chordata > Ceratodontiformes > Protopteridae > Protopterus > Protopterus annectens. Next base: position 1,899,127,759 of record NC_056733.1, on the reverse strand, counting down.
TACTTCATGTGGGCATTGTCCATTTACCTTGCCTGTGAGGAACACATCCTGGAGGTGTATGAGCTACAGAGTGTTACAGATAGCAGGTTGGAATTACTCTTACCAAAAGACTTTTGGAGACAGGCCAACTAAATGGTGGAGAAGGTGTCAGACTTAGGGACAGAATGTGAGTATTGCTGTTATATGGTTTGAATACTGCTAGTTTTACAGGATTTGTGTGTACATGCTAGTTATGCATGGATTTCAGTCTGACAAAGTTATGTGTCTGCATAGCTCTC